>NC_134897.1:45753961-45758961 GCF_041734735.1 Babylonia areolata
TCACGTTATCACAGATAGCATGACGTTATCACAGGTAACATCACATTATCACAGGTGACATGACGTTATCACAGGTAGCATCACGTTATCACAGGTAACATCACGTTATTACAGGTAACATCACGTTACCACAGGTGACATGACGTTATCACAGGTAACATCACGTTACCACAGGTGACATGACGTTATCACAGGTAGCATCACGTTATCACAGGTAACATCACGTTATCACAGGTATCATCACGTTATCACAGGTATCATCACGTTATTACAGGTAACATCACGTTATCACAGGTATCATCACGTTATCACAGGTAGCATCACGTTATCACAGGTATCATCACGTTATCACAGGTATCATCACGTTACCACAGGTAACATCACGTTACCACAGGTGACATGACGTTATCACAGGTGACATCACGTTATCACAGGTATCATCACGTTATCACAGGTATCATCACGTTATGACAGGTAGCATCACGTTATGACAGGTAACATCACGTTATGACAGGTAGCATCACGTTATTACAGGTAACATCACGTTATCACAGATAGCATGACGTTATCACAGGTAACATCACATTATCACAGGTGACATGACGTTATCACAGGTAGCATCACGTTATCACAGGTAACATCACGTTATTACAGGTAACATCACGTTATCACAGGTAACAAAGAAAGAAAGAGAAAAAAAGATGTGGGATGCGCATGTGCGAAGTGAGAACATCTGCTGCTTCGTGCTATCGCAAATTTATTTAATTTTCTTTTTTTCTTATGAAGCAGGGCCTGTTGTTTTGTTTTGGAGTACTCACTTTATACCTATGTTCTTCGAAAATCAGGTATTTGATTATTGTTTATATTCTTATGAAGCCCAGCGAACTTGCACTCTATTCGACTACCACTTCCGGTGAAAACCAGATTTTTGTACTTGCTAACTTTGCGAACATTAGAACTGAGAAATGTCAATTTGTCCCTCCACAACAATATGCTCTCCAAACACATTCTCATTCTCGTTTGCCTACTGCTCCTAACAATGCCCCCAAAATATCCATGTGGCGCTTGGACAGACAGAGGGATAGCCTGCGATGCCTGTGAGACTTAGTTGCACGCATCCTGCATGAACATGTGTGGAGAGGTGTAGAGTGCCTTAGGATCCACTCCAGCTGGCAAGAAACCGCATCAGCATCACAAGTTCCGTTAGCAGTATCTCTGCCATCTCTGACCCTGTCCTCTGTCGACCCCAGCAGTCAGAAGAAAACAAATATCAAGAGTCCTGACCATCAGCTTCCAAAGCCTCAGACCTAAACAGCAGGAACTGTGAAAGTTACTTGAATACAGTGAAGCGGACATCATCCTGGGAGTGGACACGTGGCTGTGCACGGACATCCTGAGCAGTGAAGGACTGTCAGCACGTGCATCTGTTTGGCCTTGTGCCATGTCAATCTGCTGGTTGTCAGGCCGTGCGTCACTAGATGACAGTCACTCGGTGACAGTGTTGCAGAGGGTTGTCACACAGAAACATGTCAGCGTGAACACAGTGAGAGACAGACAGACATACAGACAGACAGACAGAAAGAGACGGGGAGGGGTGGGGGGCTCGGGAGCAGACAGATATAAGGGCATGGACCTGAGAGTTGTCGGGGTGTGGAGAATGGTGTTCACAGTGTAAGCCGAACAGAACGTGCAGCCCAAACAAAGGTACACAGACAAACAAAAATGAGGAGAGTTCAGTGGGTGGGGGGACAACCCACACGGGGGATCGCTGTTGTCTCCCCTGCTGCCGCGCAGTGTCAGTTTCCATCACTCCCCAAAGTGCAACCCACACATTTGGGAAGAGATAAAAAAAAAATTTTAAAAAGTGTTATTGCCTCTCTGTCTCTGTTTCTTTCTCTGTGTCTGTCTGTCTGTCTGTCTATCGGTCGGTCTTTCTGTCTCTGTGTCTCTTTCTCCCTCCCTTCCCTATCTATCTATCTGTCTATCTATCTATCTATACATACACAGATATAAATCTCTCTCTCTCTCTCTCTCTCTCTCACCAAAAAACTGTCCCTTTTGTGATGATCTAGAAACTGAAGTACATTTTCTTATCAGATGTCCTGTATATGCTAAACTACGAGAAAAGTATATATTTAAACATTATAGAAATAATAACACTCCACCAGTTCCATTTTTGTTACAAAATGAAGACAGGTGTGTGATAAGAGATGTCGCTATGTTTATTTACTATGCTTTTCGTTCCAGAGAGGAACTGATGTGAAGTTTAATTTAGAATGTTATAATCAAATTGCGTGACAGAGCAATTAGGTTTAAGTTCTGTTGAATCTGGTAATCTGGTTTCTGTACGTGTTCTCATGTGGACAGGCTGGTGGCCTTCGCATAAACTTCCTGCGTTCCTGCGTTCTCTGTCTGTCTGTCTGTCTGTCTATCGGTCGGTCTCTCTGTCTGTCTGTCTCTCTCCCTCCCTTCCCCATCTATCTATACACACACACACACACACACACACACACACATGTATATATATATATATATATATATCTCTCTCTCTCTCTCTCTCTCTCTCTCTCTCTCTCTCTCTCTCTATATATATATATATATATATATATATATATATATATACAGTGTGTGTGTGTGTGTGTGTGTGTGTGTGTGTGTGTCTGTGTATGTGTGTGTGTGTGTGTGTGTGTGTGTGTGTCTCCATTTCCATCTCTTTCTCTGTTTCCTTTCTCTCTGTCTGTCTGTCTTTCTCTGTCTGTCTCTCCCTCTCTCTCTCTGTCTCTCTCTATCTCTCTTTCTGCCTCACACACACACACACACACACACACACACACACAGGCGCGCGCGCGCGCACGCACGCACGCACACACACAAACTACCTTTCTTTGTATGCGTGTCTGTCTACCTGCGTGCCTGTCTGAAGAAAGAGAGAGAGAAAGAGAGGGAGAGGTGAGAAAGAGAGAGAATGTTGCCACTGTGGAAATGAACTCAAACCGTTTTTTTATTGATTTTTTTTTTTTTTCAAGACATGGTCTATACTTGTGAGAAGAGAGAGAGAGAGAGAGAGAGAGAGAGAGAGAGAGAGAGAGAGAGAGAGAGAGAGAGAAAGTGGAAGGAATTTAATTAATCAATTACTCAATAGTTATTTTTCTTTTGCGTTTATTTTGCTCTTCCCTAATTTGTAACGTGATGTTTTTTTGTGGGGGCGTTTTGTATTGTCCGAAACAGAAGGGAACATGAAATCCTTTCAGCTTCTCCGTTCTAAGAGATACAGTGAGACAGGGAGAGAAAGGGGGGGGGTGAGAGAGAGAGAGAGGGGGGAGAGGGGAGGAGAGAGAGAGGGGGGAGAGAGAGGGAGGGAGGGAGGAAACAGTGACAGAAGGAGAGATGAAGGCAGAACCAGCAGATGCATTGAAATTCCCTCTTCTTCGTTTTTTTCTTTTCCTCTTTTTTTCTAACAAACCTGTCAACGCGCCTGTTTGTATGTAAAGAGAGATCTGTCTGGAGTTATACATGATTAATTAATTTGAAAAAATACAACAACAACAACAACAACAACAACAAAAGAAGTTAAACAGTCCCCAAAGAACTAAATTCTCTAAAGTGAAGGTAAAATGGAAACAAAAACAAACAACAAATTCTTCAATCATGAC
Organism: Babylonia areolata; assembly: GCF_041734735.1. Taxonomy (NCBI): domain Eukaryota; kingdom Metazoa; phylum Mollusca; class Gastropoda; order Neogastropoda; family Buccinidae; genus Babylonia; species Babylonia areolata. The sequence continues at coordinate 45,757,615 of NC_134897.1, forward strand.
ACAACACCATGACACTGTTGGCAACGGAATCTGACTGAAAGGGAGATAATCAGACAGGGAGCAATTCACAAAGAAAGAAAGAGAGAGAGACTGACACAGAAGATACATGATACAAGAATGATTTAAAAGAAAGAGACAGCGACAGAGAGGCAGAGACAGAGATAGAAGATACAATAATGATTTAAAAGAAAGAAAGAGAGAGAGCGCGACAGAGAGACAGCGACAGAGAGACAGAGACAGAGATAGGAGATACAATGATGATTTAAAAGAAATAAAGAGAGAGAGAGCGACAGAGAGACAAGGACAGAGAGACAGAGACAGAGATAGAAGATATAATAATGATTTGAAAGAAAGAAAGAAAGATAGATAGAGAGAGCGACAGAGAAACAGAGACAGAGATAGGAGATACAATAATGATTTGAAAGAAAGAAAGAGAGAGAGAGAGCGACAGAGAAACAGAGACAGAGATAGGAGATACAATGATGATTTAAAAGAAATAAAGAGAGAGAGAGAGCGACAGAGAGACAAGGACAGAGAGACAGAGACAGAGATAGAAGATATAATAATGATTTAAAAGAAAGAAAGAAAGATAGATAGAGAGAGCGACAGAGAAACAGAGACAGAGATAGGAGATACAATAATGATTTGAAAGAAAGAAAGAGAGAGAGAGAGCGACAGAGAAACAGAGACAGAGATAGGAGATACAATAATGATTTGAAAGAAAGAAAGAGAGAGAGAGAGCGACAGAGAGACAGAGACAGAGATAGGAGATACAATAATGATTTGAAAGAAAGAAAGAGAGAGAGAGAGCGACAGAGAAACAGAGACAGAGATAGGAGATACAATAATGATTTGAAAGAAAGAAAGAGAGAGAGAGAGCGACAGAGAAACAGAGACAGAGATAGGAGATACAATAATGATTTAAAAGAAAGAAAGGGAGAGAGCGCGACAGAGAGACAGAGACAGAGATAGAAGATACAAGAATGATTTAAAAGAAAGAACGAAAGAGACAGTGACAGAGAGACAGAGATAGAAGATACATGATACAAGAATGATTTAAAAGAAAGAAAGAAAGAGACAGTGACAGAGATAAAAGATACATGATACAAGAATGATTCAAAAGAAAGAAAGAAAGAGACAGTGACAGAGAGACAGAGATAGAAGATACATGATACAAGAATGATTCAAAAGAAAGAAGGAAAGAGACAGTGACAGAGAGACAGAGATAGAAGATACATGATACAAGAATGATTCAAAAGAAAGAAGGAAAGAGACAGTGACAGAGAGACAGAGATAAAAGATACATGATACAAGAATGATTCAAAAGGTGAAATATTTGACTATATC
>NC_134897.1:45763961-45791461 GCF_041734735.1 Babylonia areolata
AATGAGTACCAACGACAAGTACATTCAGATTGCTGTAGCACAGATTTGGAGAAGAAGAAGAAAAAGAAGAAGAAGAAGAATAAAGAACAAGAACAAGGAGAAAAAGAACACGAAAGAGTAGGAGGAGGATCAGCAACAAAAAAACAGCAGAAGACAGAGAGGAGGAGGAGGAGGAACACGAGGAGGAGGAGAACAACTTGAACAATACAAATGGATTTTTTTTTAAAGAGAGAGAAAAAAAACCCACAATCAATGATCTTCATCAATATCAACAACAAAACGGAACAAAATAAATTGAAATAAAACGAAGCGAAACTGACTTGTTCTTTCCTCTTTGTTTTACGATGGTTTCCAGTGAGCATGATATAACTGCCTTTTTCATAACGTCAAGCTGGAGCGAGCACAATCATGACCGCCACCACAACGAAATACCAAAACAAGTCAGCCGCCAAAAGGTATATAAACGGTTTATGTTCTCTGTGTTTGATGTTCTTTGTCTGGCTTTACAGCTCCAGCTTGGGTGAGACAGCAAACGCATTATTAACCACCCCTACCCTCTCTGTCCCCCCGCCCCCCAGCCCTTCTACCACTCCCATCCAACACACACACACACACACACACACACACACACACACACACACACACACACACACACACACACACACACATCACTTCACAAACGCTGGCGGGGGTACAAAAAAAAGTTGGGAAACCATGGAAGTTTAAATATACCGTCACCACTCTCGCCATTATTCGTTCACCACGACATTCATTCCACCGTCTCTTGTGCTGGAAGGTGTCATCCCATGTCACCTTCATGATTCCCCTGGTCACTGTAGTGGTCATTCCATGTCACCTGTTCCTGATTCCCCTGGTCACTGTAGTGGTCATTCCATGTCACCTGTTCCTGATTCCCCTGGTCACTGTAGTGGTCATTCCATGTCACCTGTTCCTTATTCCCCTGGTCACTGTAGTGGTCATTCCATGTCACCTGTTCCTAATTCCCCTGGTCACTGTAGTGGTCATTCCACGTCACCTGTTCCTAATTCCCCTGGTCACTGAAGTGGTCATTCCACGTCACCTGTTCCTGATTCCCCTGGTCACTGTAGTGGTCATTCCATGTCACCTGTTCCTGATTCCCCTGGTCACTGTAGTGGTCATTCCATGTCACCTGTTCCTGATTCCCCTGGTCACTGTAGTGGTCATTCCATGTCACCTTCATGATTCCCCTGGTCACTGTAGTGGTCATTCCATGTCACCTTCATGATTCCCCTGGTCACTGTAGTGGTCATTCCATGTCACCTTCATGATTCCCCTGGTCACTGTAGTGGTCATTCCATGTCACCTGTTCCTGATTCCTCTGGTCACTGTAGTGGTCATTCCGATTCACCTGTTCCTGATTCCCCTGGTCACTGTAGTGGTCATTCCATGTCACCTGTTCCTGATTCCCCTGGTCACTGTAGTGGTCATTCCATGTCACCTGTTCCTGATTCCCCTGGTCACTGTAGTGGTCATTCCGAGTCACCTGTTCCTGATTCCCCTGGTCACTGTAGTGGTCATTCCACGTCACCTGTTCCTAATTCCCCTGGTCACTGAAGTGGTAATCCCATGTTGCCTGTTCCTCAGTGTGTGGTGCGTGTGTGTGCGTGTGTATGTGTGTGTGTGTATGCGTGTGTGTGTGTGTGTGTGTGTGTGTGTGTGTGTGTGTGTGTGTACGTGTGTGCGTGCGTGTGTCCGCGTATGTTGGAAGACGAAGAAGAAGAACAACAACAACAACAACAACATCAAGTGCAAGAAGAAGGATAAGAACAACAAGAACAGGAAGAACAACGGCGAAAACAATGACGACGACGATGACGACGACGATGACGACGACGAAGTACCAACTGCACGACGAACCATGGATATGATTTGCACTCTCTGGTTTAAGTCGGTCAGGAAGAAAAACATCCAGTGAAGGCAGATCGTACTAAGCTTACAATAAATAAACTAATAAATAAATAAATACCGATCTTAACTTACAATAAATAAACAAATAAACAGAAAGAAAGAAAGAAAGAAATATAAAGCTTAATGATATTTCTGACCAAGAAAAACGTCTGGCTTTACCGCTCTGACGATGAAAAACAAACCAACAAATACCAAAAACTGTTTAACAGTGACGATAAGAAACTCGAGCCATTTCACCGTATTGATCAAATCGGCAAGCCAGCCTTTGTCTTGATGTTCAACTCTAAAAACTTGTTTTGGAGCAGTTTTTATCGCAACGCTGTAAGGGAATAGCTTAGCACCAGAGACAAAACCAGACGCATTGCGCTTTAAAACTAAAAACTAAAGAAAGGAGAGTATGTGTGAATGAACACAATTACAAAAAAAGTGTTACCATTTCGTTTTTAAAGACTTTTTTTATGGGATTCCGTAGGGCAGAATGTAAGGAAACAATGTCACCACTTATTTTTCCAAAAGAAAAAGAGAGAGAGAAGAAGAAGAAGAAGAAGAAGAAAGTCTCTGACATTTTCTCTGTTCATATTACCCAGTATTCAGACAGCAGATCTGTTTGAAATCCAGGCTGCTCTCCCCGCATCGTCACAGCGAGGCGTCACTTTTGTTTTATTTCTTTTGATTCTTTTTTTTGTTGTTGTCGTTATTTTTGGGGTGTGCCTTTCTTCTTCTTTTTCTTCTTCTTCTTTTTCTTCTTCTCGTTCGCAGAAGGCAGTTGTACACTGCAGGTCCTCCACGTACCGTAGAGCTTCCGGGTGAGTGGTGTTGGGTTATTCCACTGCCTCTTCCCCAGCACCTGTTTTTTGTTTGGTTTGGTTTTTTCCAATGATGTGTTTTTTTGTTTTGTTTTGGGTTTTGGGGGGGTTTTTTGGAGGGGGGTGGGGTGTTGTTTTGTTTTGTTGTTGTTGTTGTTTTTGTTGTTGTTGTTTTTTCTACGGAGTTTTGCAAAGGACAATTCTTTCGTTTGCCAAGAATTCTTTGATGTGCACTTTCGGGAGGAAATGAAGACGAGGACACTCGCTTCGGAGACGGCAACAGCTAAACTACAGGCACTAGAGGACGCTGTGTGTGATGCACTATTTCAACAGAGACCACCCAACGCCATGGAATAAAGGATTACATCTGCAATTACAACACGATGTCATATTGTTCAATCCATGTGTCTATGTAGACCAAAGGACACAGGTTTACAATTTGCATAAACAGATGAAAGAATGTCTTTACAAATTCATTGACAAGGAGCGTCTTATAGTAATTATGCTTGCACATAAGGGTTTTAAAAATTTATATATATATATATATAGATAAGCGAACAACTAACAGAAATATGAACTTCACAGCAAACTGGAAACACCCATGACACGCAAGGAAAATGTCTTCAGCTTCGCAATTGAACAAAAACCGTACTGATGTTTTGTTTTGCGCTGTTGTTGTTGTTGTTTTTTGTATGTGCGAGTGTGTGCGTGTTTTCTTTCTGGTTTTGCTTTTTTCGTTGTTTGTTGTGTTGTTGTTTTTTTGTGTTTTTTTGCTTCTTTGGTTTTGCTGTCTGTTCTTGTCATGAAATAAAGGGGAAAAGGAGAGGAAGAAAAAGAAAATGGAAACACTAAATGAAGAAACTTGGAAGCAAACTAACTGTAAACACAACCAGACACACAATCCCAGGAACATTTCCCCTCCAGTTCAGCAGAATAAAATAAACAAAGGCAACAAAGCAAAACCAACATGAGATAAGAATCACGAAGTTGTTGCAAGGTGGAAGTTCATGTAACTATAAAAATGAAGACATTGTGTGGGGTGGGGGAGCAGAGGGATAGTGGAAACGGTAAACCAGACACGAAGGTGAAAAAATAAAGACATTCATGAAAAAAAGAAAACGAAAGAAGGAAACAAAACAAAGGGAAAGTTAAGTAGACGGGGAAAAAGGGGAACGAATGAAAGCAAGTGAGAATCTGAAAGAGAGAATGAGAGAAAGTGAGAATCTGAATGAAAGAAAGAAATAAAACGATAAAGCATGAAAGAAAGAAAGGAAGATAGAAGGAAAGAAAGAAAGGAAGAAAGAAAGAAAGGAAGGAAAATGACAGAAACAACAAAGAACCATGGGCCTGAGCCGTAGTGAATCGTGACTGCACATCTCCCAACCTGAGCTGAAGCAATCCGAAAGTAGTTGTCGCTGGTACTCGTTTGAAACTGAAAAAAACAACATAACAATAAAGGCCAGCAGAGCGGACAAAAGGAAAACAAAGAAACAAAAACCCCAGTACATTTGGAATTGGTCTGAAATACAAGAACACTTCTTCTTCTGCTTCTTCTCCCCCTCCTCCTCTTCCTCCTCCTCCTCAACAACAACAACAAAATATATAATGATAAAAGGGAGCACAGCGGACAAAAGAAAGAAACAAATGTAAACTTGAAACTAGCTTGAAACAAAAGAATCTCCTCCTCCTTCTCCTCCTCTTCCTCCTCCTCCTCAACTCTCTGAAGAGTCACCGGGGCGCCACACAGAAGTGTTCACCAGATTCCTCCAGGTCTGTGGGTCCTGTGTCAAAGCCAAAATGACTATCTTTAGTTATTTTTTGTTGTTGTTTGTTTAAAAAAAAACAACAACAAAAAACAAACAAAAAAACAACTAAAGATAGTCATTTTTATTTTAGTACATGTTCTTCAAGTTTTAAGCTGTAATGCTTTCTGAAAATGTCCATCATCAACAAAGAAAGGGAAGGCTTTCTGAAAATGTCTATCATCTACAAAGAAAGGGAGATGTGGCATAATGCATGTTCATGATGTATTTGAGAGATTCCGGTAATAGTCACTTGAGCTTGAAATCTGGAATGGCGTCCTCGTATGTTTATTAGGTTTGTGAGATTTATTGTTAAACCTAACAAACAAACAAACAGCACTACAGCACACAACACGACAGCCAGGGTTTCTGCTAATGGTCTTCCTGTCCAGTGTGTAATGCTGTCAGTACAGTCCGTGCTGTATGTTCTGTCTTCTCCTCCTCCACCTCTCTCCCTCCCTCAACACAACCTTGGAGGAGTGTTTTACGCTGACCCCTGGATCTCGTGAGTCGCGTGACCATACCAGCACAGCTTTTTTTCTTTCCTTGACTGATGTCAGCAGATCTTCATGAGGTCCAGTGTGGTGCATGATGGTCTGTCAACACATCATAATGTCCAGTGTGGGGGGCATGATGGTCTGTCAACACATCATAAGGTCCAGTGTGGTGCATGATGGTCTGTCAACACATCATAAGGTCCAGTGTGGTGCATGATGGTCTGATGGTCTGTCAACAGATCATAAGGTTCAGTGTGATGCATGATGGTCTGTCAACACATCATGAGGTCCAGTGTGATGCATGATGGTCTGTCAACACATCATAAGGTTCAGTGTGGTGCATGATGGTCTGTCAACACATCATAAGGTCCAGTGTGGTGCATGATGGTCTGATGGTCTGTCAACACATCATAATGTCCAGTGTGATGCATGATGGTCTGTCAACACATCATAATGTCCAGTGTGATGCATGATGGTCTGATGGTCTGTCAACACATCATAATGTCCAGTGTGATGCATGATGGTCTGTCAACACATCATAAGGTCCAGTGTGATGCATGATGGTCTGTCAACACATCATAAGGTCCAGTGTGATGCATGATGGTCTGTCAACACATCATAAGGTTCAGTGTGATGCATGATGGTCTGTCAACACATCATAAGGTTCAGTGTGGTGCATGATGGTCTGTCAACACATCATAAGGTTCAGTGTGGTGCATGATGGTCTGTCAACACATCATAAGGTCCAGTGTGATGCATGATGGTCTGATGGTCTGTCAACACATCATAAGGTCCAGTGTGATGGATGATGATCTGTCAACACATCATAAGATTCAGTGTGATGCATGATGGTCTGATGGTCTGTCAACACATCATAAGGTCCAGTGTGATGCATGATGGTCTGTCAACAGATCATAAGGTTCAGTGTGGTGCATGATGGTCTGTCAACACATCATAAGGTCCAGTGTGATGCATGATGGTCTGATGGTCTGTCAACAGATCATAAGGTTCAGTGTGGTGCATTATGGTCTGTCAACACATCATAAGGTCCAGTGTGGTGCACGATGGTCTGTCAACACATCATAAGGTCCAGTGTGGTGCATGGTGGTCTGTCAACACATCATAAGGTCCAGTGTGATGCATGATGGTCTGATGGTCTGTCAACACATCATAAGGTTACCAGTGTGGTGCATGATGGTCTGTCAACACATCATAAGGTCCAGTGTGATGCATGATGGTCTGATGGTCTGTCAACACATCATAATGTCCAGTGTGGTGCATGATGGTCTGTCAACACATCATAAGGTTCAGTGTGGTGCATGATGGTCTGTCAACACATCATAAGGTTCAGTGTGATGCATGATGGTCTGTCAACACATCATAAGGTTCAGTGTGGTGCATGATGGTCTGTCAACAGATCATAAGGTTCAGTGTGGTGCATGATGGTCTGTCAACAGATCATAAGGTCCAGTGTGATGCATGATGGTCTGTCAACAGATCATAAGGTTCAGTGAGGTGCATGATTGTCTGTCAACAGATCGTAAGGTTCAGTGTGGTGCATGGTGGTCTGTCAACACATCATAAGGTTCAGTGAGGTGCATGATGGTCTGTCAACAGATCATAAGGTTCAGTGTGGTGCATGGTGGTCTGTCAACACATCATAAGGTTCAGTGTGGTGCATGATGGTCTGTCAACAGATCATAAGGTTCAGTGTGGTGCATTATGTCTGGCGCACCTCTTCATTGGTGATGTGGTCAATATGTCTGATGTTTAGTATCTTGTGATGACACTCCATTTCCATGGACTGAATTTAGTCTTTCTATATCCTCTGTGAGGGCCCATGTTTCCCATGCACACGTGGAACTGAAATACACCAGTCCACAGCAGGAGTCTGGAATACACCAGTCCACAGCAGGAGTCTGGAATACACCAGTCCACAGCAGGAGTGTGGAATACACCAGTCCACAGCAGGAGTGTGGAATACACCAGTATATAGCATGAGTGTGGAATACACCAGTCCACAGCAGGAGTGTGGAATACACCAGTCCACAGCAGGAGTGTGGAATACACCAGTACATAGCAGGAGTGTGGAATACACCAGTCCACAGCAGGAGTGTGGAATACACCAGTCCACAGCAGGAGTCTGGAATACACCAGTACATAGCAGGAGTGTGGAATACACCAGTACACAGCAGGAGTCTGGAATACACCAGTCCACAGCAGGAGTCTGGAATACACCAGTACACAGCAGGAGTGTGGAATACACCAGTCCACAGCAGGAGTCTGCTCTCGTGCTTAATGGAACAATTAAGGAAGAACAGGAAAAGGAACAGCAAATGGGAATAAAGAAAGAAAGAAAGAAAGACAGAAAGAAAGAAAGAGAACAGAATGGGAGAAAGTTTGAACACGGAAAGAAACCAATAAAACGTAACCTGATAAAACAACAGAAACAACATGGAAACGACACACCACAGCTGGCTGACGTAGAACAAGTCTCTATAGAAAGATAAACAAATAGATGAATAAACAAATAGAAATAGAAATGAATAGATAAAGATTAAAACAAAGAACGAAAAACAGACAGAAATAAGGAACCAAAGAAAGAAAGAAAGTATAAAAAATAGAGAGAACGAAAAACAGAAAGACAGAAGAACCGAATGAAAGGAACAACGAAATCAACATCCACAACAACAACAAGAAACAATAAGAAACACTTAAGAACCTAAACCCACATGACATGAAAAACTTTCTAAGTGCTGAGATTCCAGCCTTCTCCCAATCGGTGTTATAGCTGTCTCCAGGTAGCTGTCTGCAGGTAGCTGTCTCCAGGTAGCTGTCTCCAGGTAGCTGTCTGCAGGTAGCTGTCTGCAGGTAGCTGTCTCCAGGTAGCTGTCTGCAGGTAGCTGTCTCCAGGTAGCTGTCTGCAGGTACCTGTCTGCAGGTAGCTGTCGCTGGCATTCGTTCTGATTGTTTGTTTTCCAAAACACGGAGATAAAGGAAGCCGAAAAAAAATGAAACAAGACACCATCTTGAAAGTCAATAACAAGACAGACAGAGAAAGAGGGGGAAAGAGCAAAGATGAGTGAAGAAAAAGGAGGCAAAGAAAGACAGAAAGAAAGAAGGAAGACTGGTTGGTTGATTGCATTTCCGATGGATAACGGATTAGGCACAAGAAAGGCCTTTTTTCAATTCTGCTTATTTACCGACAGAAAACATGAAAAACAAATGAATATATTGAAATAAGATAAATGATGACAACGACGGATCAGAAGAGTAACTGGAATATTCCACTTACAATAACAAAGTAATGAAAAGGACAACTGTTATGTTATCACGTACCTATGTGAGCGCGTGCGCGCGCACACACACACACACACACACACACACACACACACACACACACACACACACACAAGATATAATAAAATAAAACAAGCAACAACAAAAAATACATACACACATACTCACGCCCACACATTCAGACACATACGCGCACGCGCGGGCGCATGCACACGCTCTTTCATTTGTTCGTTTGCTAGCACGATCACACATACACTGAAGTTTCATCATGCCATGGCAGCATGACTGATTATAAGCAAGCGTCTGCAAAAGAAGAAGAAGAAGAAGAGAGCTAAGAAAGAAGAAACAAACAAACAAACAAAAACCAGAGACGACACAGAGCATTGGGCGTCAAACAGAAACCAGAGACGACACACAGCATTGGACGTCAAACAAACACCAGAGACGACACACAGCATTGGACGTCAAACAAACACCAGAGACGACACACAGCATTGGACGTCAAACAGAAACCAGAGACGACACACAGCATTGGACGTCAAACAAACACCAGAGACGACATACAACATTGGGCGTCAAACAGAAACCAGAGACGACATACAGCATTGGGCGTCAAACAAACACCAGAGACGACACACAGCATTGGACGTCAAACAGAAACCAGAGACGACACACAGCATTGGACGTCAAACAGAAACCAGAGACGACACAGAGCATTGGGCGTCAAACAAACACCAGAGACGACATACAACATTGGGCGTCAAACAGAAACCAGAGACGACATACAGCATTGGGCGTCAAACAAACACCAGAGACGACACACAGCATTGGACGTCAAACAGAAACCAGAGACGACACACAGCATTGGGCGTCAAACAGAAACCAGAGACGACACACAGCATTGGGCGTCAAACAAACACCAGAGACGACACACAGCATTGGGCGTCAAACAAACACCAGAGACGACATACAACATTGGGCGTCAAACAGAAACCAGAGACGACATACAGCATTGGGCGTCAAACAAACACCAGAGACGACACACAGCATTGGGCGTCAAACAAAAACCAGAGACGACACACAGCATTGGACGTCAAACAAACACCAGAGACGACACACAGCATTGGACGTCAAACAAACACCAGAGACGACACACAGCATTGGACGTCAAACACCAGAGACGACACACAGCATTGGGCGTCAAACACCAGAGACGACATACAGCATTGGGCGTCAAACAAACACCAGAGACGACACACAGCATTGGATGTCAAACAAACACCAGAGACGACACACAGCATTGGACGTCAAACACCAGAGACGACACACAGCATTGGACGTCAAACACCAGAGACGACATACAGCATTGGGCGTCAAACAGAAACCAGAGACGACACACAGCATTGGATGTCAAACAGAAACCAGAGACGACACACAGCATTGGACGTCAAACAGAAACCAGAGACGACACACAGCATTGGGCGTCAAACAAACACCAGAGACGACACACAGCATTGGACGTCAAACAGAAACCAGAGACGACACACAGCATTGGACGTCAAACAGAAACCAGAGACGACACACAGCATTGGACGTCAAACAAAAACCAGAGACGACACACAGCATTGGGCGTCAAACAAACACCAGAGACGACACACAGCATTGGACGTCAAACAGAAACCAGAGACGACACACAGCATTGGGCGTCAAACAAAACACCACAACTGGAGAGTTGGATAGAGTCTCAAGGGAAAAAAAATCGAGGAAAACCAAAACAAACCCGAAAGAAGGAAGCAGAGAAAGAAAGACAGAAAGAAAAGAGGAGAAAAAAAAAGAAAAAAAAGTAAACAACACAGACCAGTGGCCGTGAAACAAATGGCCTCAACAGACGTGCCCGGCGTCTCCAAATCTCCCAATCTGTGCTAAAGCTGTCTGCAGTTTGTTGGCGTTGCCATCCGTTTTAAATTTTCAACGACAGCAAAAACAAAAACGAACATTAAAAAATAAATAAGAAAAAAATAAAAGGGGACGCAAAGAGGACAAAAGGAAAACTTTATTTTTTTCAAAAAATGAAACAGAGGTAAACAATGATTTTTAAAACAAAATCTGAAATAGAGTGACACAAACAGGCACAGAGAGAGAGAGAGAGAGAGAGAGAGAGAGAACTCCAACTCGAACATTTTCAATGACGGCCATTCTACCCGTGTCAAAGGGGGTGGATGGGGGGCGTGGGAGTGGGGGGTCGGGGGGGGTCGGGGAGTGGGAGGTAGGGAAGACAGAGGCATTCATACAGAGGGTGTGAAACACAAGTCATCGCCGTGTTTTCCTTGAACCCAAAAGAGAAGTTGAGCGGAGAGAGGTTGAGAGAAGACACAAAAAGACAGACAGACAGGGACAGAGAGAGAGGGAGGTGGGGAGGGGGGGGGGGGGATGCAGTGGCGGGATCTCTGTCTCTGTCGCCTTCATTGCTAAATCATAGAGAGGGGCAAAAGCGAAATACAGAAAGAAAACAAAACAAACAAACAAATCACCAATCATAAGTATGTTCAAACGAAATAAAAACACACAAATAGACACAGAACCTAAACAACAAACGTAAAAACACTGATATACACAAGAGTTCTGCACTGAAAGAAAGAAAGAAAACAGTTCAAGAAACAAACATACACATAAAGAAAGAAAGAAAGAAAACAGTTCAAGAAACAAACATACACATAAAGAAAGAAAGAAAGAAAACAGTTCAAGAAACAAACATCCACATATAGAAAGAAAGAAAGAAAACAGTTCAAGAAACAAACATGCACAGAAAGAAAGAAGAAAGAAAGATACAAACTAACAAACAAACAAAGAAAGAAAACAGTTTAAGAAATAATCATATACAGAAAGAAAGAAAGACAGAAAGAAAGATACGAAAAAACGAACAAACAAAGACAGAAAGAAAACAGTTAAGAAAGATACAAACTAACAAACAAACAAAGAAAGAAAACAGTTTAAGAAATAATCATATACAGAAAGAAAGAAAGACAGAAAGAAAGATACGAAAAAACGAACAAACAAAGACAGAAAGAAAACAGTTTAAGAAACAATTATACACAGAAAGAAAGAAAGAAAGATACGAACAAACGAACAAAGAAAGAAAGAAAGAAAGAAAAAGGAATGACAGGCAACAAAATAACGAAGCAATAAAGATAGCACGTTCAACACAATGTCGCTAAAACCGGAAGTGACGTCATTGAAATTTCCAATGGCTGGACGCATCCATAGAGCAGCTGTCTGGTTCTTGGTACTGTTTCTTTCTTTCTTCTTTCCTTTCTTTCTTTCTTCCTTCCTTTCTTTCCTTTGTAAAAAGAAAAACAACAACTAAACAACAGCTACAACAAACAACTGGTCAACAAAGGAACAACTGCCGCACCAGAGACAAAGAGAAACATTAGAAAGGACGAAAGCTGTGACAGGAGTTTTCTGTCGTCTGTTGCTGCAACATGTTGTGCTGAATCAGGAACAAGGAATCTATTAGGGACACACACACACACACACACACACACACACACAGAGGGAGACAGAGACAGAGAGAGAGGGGTGGAGAACAAGAAAAGAAACACAGAAAAAGAACACTGTTAACACGCGGGCAAAATGAGAAAATAAAACAAAGAACCCCCCCAAAAAAACACCAAGGGAGATAAGACATGAAAACAAATCACCAACACAGCACCTACTGGGCGGCTGCAACACTTCCAAGCCATCTGTTAGAATGTTGCTGTGTGTTTGCATGATGTGTGTGTATGACTATGTGTGTGTGTGCTCGTGTGTGTGTGTGTGTGTGTGTGTGTGTGTGTGTGTGTGTGTGTGTGTGTGTGTGGTGTCGCTGGCCATGTTGATTTGTTTTACGTTTGGAATCTTTCAGTTTGTTTTGTTTGTTTCGTTTTCGTTGTAACTGTTTTGTTTTGTTTTTTTTTGTTGTTTTGTTGTTGTTGTTGTTGTAATCTTTTTTTTTGGGGGGGTGGCTCTGGGGGTGTCGGGAAGTAGGGATGGGGGGGAGGGGGGGGGGGAGGGGGGGAAAGGTGTGTTAAGTTGCTTACTTGTGTTTGAGACTCACACACACACACACACACACACACACACACACACACACACACACACACACACACACAAACAAACAAACAAACAACAACAAAAACCTGAGAAGAAGTCAATCTCAAACACAAGTAAGCAACTTAACACACCTCCCCCCCCCCCCCCCAGTCCCCCCAACACCCCCCATCCCTACTTCCCGCCACCCCCAGAGCCACCCCTAAAAAAGGATTACAACAAAAAACCAAAACAGTTACAACGAAAACGAAACAAACCAAACAAACTGAAAGATTCCAAACGTAAAACAAATCAACATGGCCAGCCACACCACAAGTAGGGGGCGTGCTCCACAAACACTTCTCCATCTTTTAAACCAGGTTGTGGATAGGTGGGGGAGGGGGCGGGGTGGAGATGAACAGTCGGGGAGGCGAGGGGATGGGGGCGAGGGGAGGGCGGGGGGGTCGGGGAAAGAGTGGACGGTACAGAGGATGGATACAGCGAAAGATAAGGTGCCGACAGAAGTTGAAAGCCAAAGGAAAAACAAGGGAAAATAGAAAACAAACACAAGAAAACAAACCGACAGAAAAAAAAAAACCCAACAAAAACCGTTGCGTGTTGCCGAGAAGTGGAAGGTTAGTGTGTGGCTGGGGAATTGAGCGAGGAGGAAAGAGAGAGAAAAAAAATGATGATAAAAAGATGGAGTAACAGAGAGAAGAAGAAGAAGAAGGAGAAAAGAGTGATGAGGAAAAGGAGAGTGACAAAAGAAAGAGAGTGAAGAAGGAAAGGCAAAAGCAAATCGCCTGCGGGAATCCGCACACGGGACCTGTGTGTGTGTGTGTGTGTGTGTGTGTGTGTGTGTGTGTGTGAGTCCGTCTGTCTGTCTGTCTGTCTGTCTGTTTGTGTGTCTGTGTATGTCTTGATCTGTGTATATGTGTGTTTTTTTGTTTTTTTTGTTTTTTTGTTGTTGTTGTTGTTTGTTGGGTTGTGTGTGTGTGTGTGTGTGTGTGTGTGTGTGTGTGTGTGTGTGTGTGTGTGTGTGTGTGTGCGTGCGTGCGCGTGCATGTGTTTTCGTGTGCGTTTGCGAGCGTGCAGTGTGTGCCTGTATGTATCCGTTTACGTTGGTGAAGGGTTAAGGAAGGGGGCAGAGTTCTATAGCTTCTTCCATTCCCAAAGAAATGACACAGACGTTGGTAAAGGGTTAAGGGAGTGGGCAGAGTTCAATAGCTTCTTCTATTCCCAAAGAAATGAGACAGGCGTTGGTAAAGGGTTAAGGAAGGGGGCAGAGTTCTATGGCTTCTTCCATTCCCAGAGAAAGGAGAAACAGACGGTGAAAGAAGATGCTGGATAAAAAAAAATCTGGGCGGGCCAGTTTTTCTTTTTTTAAATTTTGTTTGTTTTGTTTTGTTTTTTCACCTCTCCTGAGCAAGCCACCCGGCGTGCTTGACAGTGTTTTAGCTTTGCTTTAAACAACAACAAAAAACCAAAAATAAAAACAGATCTGGTGGGCGTTTTTGCTTTGTATTTGTTTTGTCTGTGTTTTTGGTTTACTGAACAATCTGGACAGGGTATTGAGGCTTTTTCTCGTCCATTCCTGAACAATTTAGATAGGGTATTTGATGAGGCTTTTTCTTGTCCCTTCCTGAACAGTATGGACAGGGTATTTGATGAGGCTTTTTCTTGTCCCTTCCTGAACAGTATGGACAGGGTATTTGATGAGGCTTTTTCTTGTCCCTTCCTGAACAATATGGACAGGGTATTTGATGAGGCTTTTTCTTGTCCCTTCCTGAACAGTATGGACAGGGTATTTGATGAGGCTTTTTCTTCTCCCTTCCTGAACAATTTAGATAGGGTATTTGATGAGGCTTTTTCTTGTCCCTTCCTGAACAGTATGGACAGGGTATTTGATGAGGCTTTTTCTTCTCCCTTCCTGAACAGTATGGACAGGGTATTTGATGAGGCTTTTTCTTCTCCCTTCCTGAACAATTTAGATAGGGTATTTGATGAGGCTTTTTCTTCTCCCTTCCTGAACAGTATGGACAGGGTATTTGATGAGGCTTTTTCTTGTCCCTTCCTGAACAGTATGGACAGGGTATTTGATGAGGCTTTTCTTCTCCCTTCCTGAACAGTATGGACAGGGTATTTGATGAGGCTTTTTCTTGTCCCTTCCTGAACAATTTAGATAGGGTATTTGATGAGGCTTTTTCTTCTCCCTTCCTGAACAATTTAGATAGGGTATTTGATGAGGCTTTTTCTTGTCCCTTCCTGAACAGTATGGACAGGGTATTTGATGTGGCTTTTTCTTCTCCCTTCCTGAACAGTATGGACAGGGTATTTGATGTGGCTTTTTCTTCTCCCTTCCTGAACAGTATGGACAGGGTATTTGATGAGGCTTTTTCTTCTCCCTTCCTGGCAGTATGGACAGGGTATTTGATGAGGCTTTTTCTTGTCCCTTCTTGAACAATATGGATAGGGTATTTGATGAGGCTTTTTCTTGTCCCTTCCTGAACAGTATGGACAGGGTATTTGATGAGGCTTTTTCTTCTCCCTTCCTGAACAGTATGGACAGGGTATTTGATGAGGCTTTTTCTTCTCCCTTCCTGAACAGTATGGACAGGGTATTTGATGAGGCTTTTTCTTCTCCCTTCCTGAACAATTTAGACAGGGTATTTGATGAGGCTTTTTCTTGTCCCTTCCTAGCAAATTGATGTTGCTAGGCATATAAAAAAAACCCCACAAAAAACAACGTCCTTTCAAAAATATTTTTGTCTTTTTTCATGTATGGGGATTGTGTGTGTGTGTGTGTGTGTGTGTGTGTGTGTGTGTGTGTGTGTGTGTGTGTGTGTGAGGGAGAGAGTGTGTGTTCTTTGTTTACATCAAGTATTGCTGAATGTGTTTGGTTTAGATAAACGATAACCAGAAATTTTATCATTTACAAAAATGAGGACAAAGTTGGTTTTGTTTTGTTTTCTTTTTTTTGTTTGTTTGTTTTTCTAAAGATGTTTATATAAGTAAACAGCATTGCCAATGATGAAAAAAAAACTTTATCAGTTATTAAGTGTTCTTCCACACCAAAAATCCACTCACTGAATGATAATGATGATGATGACGGTGATGGGGGTGGTGGCAGTGATGACGGTGATGCTCATATTATCATTATTATTATTGTTGTTATCATTATCATTATTATTATTATTATTATTACTATTGTTGTTATTGTTGTGTTTGTTGCTGTTGTTGTTGTTCTTGTTCATGTCGTTGTTGTTGCTGTAGTAGTTGTCAAATGCTTGTGTTGTAGTTGTTGTTGCCGTTGTTGTTGGTGTTCCTGGCGGTGTGATTACAAAGTCTAAATCAGAATACAACACCAGACCACATTATACCTGCAGGTCTAGCAGTCTGGTGTATGATGTTTGTGAGCCAGTCTTGGGCCCAGGCTACAACACCACTGACCATGATCCAATGGTCAATCTAACCATGAGTCTTGAAACAAAGGTTTTGTGATATAAAGACACGGGGAGTGTTATGACACAAACACACATACATACGCACGCACAAACGCGTGTTACCAATAATGATGACAATGATAATAGTAATGATAGTAGTAGGAGTAATAATGATAATAGTAATGATAGTAGTAGAAGTAATAATAATAGTAATGATAGTAGTAGGAGTAATAATGATAATAGTAATGATAGTAGTAGGAGTAATACTGATAATAGTAAGAAGAAGAAGATTCCATTCCACCTGTGTGCCTTTGGCATAATAAATAAATATTTCATTTTAAATGATTTTCAGATCTACCTTTTTATCTATATTTAATTGCTTATTCATTTATTTATCATACACGTTCTAATTCATCTATTCATCTGTCTAGTTATCGATCTATCTATTTATTTATCGATTTATTTATCTAATTATTTATTAGTGTTGAGTCTGACTACCCATTGGCTGCTGCTGCCCACAAGGTCAAGGCTGTTCACTGCTGGGGGAGCGGGTGGGTTGTGACCTTACCTCAAGACACCATGCATTAAATAAATTCCTTGGCCGGAACTTGTATTAATGCACGCCTTCCGGCCGAGAGTGCTATACTCGAACCCAAGCCAAAATCAACACGCAAAAAAGCGTGTTTCCTGTGTTAAGCCATCAGCCCGTCTTTAGAGCGGAAGCTTCCACAAATGTCGTTGATGGGTGGTGTGGTGTGTGTCCAAAGAGTTTAAGGAAATCATGGGAACACGTTTCTGAATATTTTAAAATACACCATCGCTGCTGCGAATGTGGGCACTTTCCTCCTGGCTTTCCAAATGGCCAGGCGGATGTCATTGATTGATTGATTGATTGATTGTGTATGTGTGTGTGTGTGTGCGCGTGTGTGTGTGTGTGTGCGTGTGTGTGTGTGTGTGTGTGTGTGTGTGTGTGTGTCTGTTTGTGTGTGCATTTGTACATTTCCTTTTTCCTGCAGCACCAGCAGGTTTTGAAGATGCTGAGAGAGACACAGAGAGAGAGAGAGAGAGAGAGAGAGAGAGAGAGAGAGAGAGAGAGAGAGAGAGACGGGCAGACAGATAGATGTCTAGACAGACAGACAGACAGACAGAGGCAGAGAGGCAGAGAAAGAAAAAAAGAGGGATATACAGAGGCAGACAGACAGTGACCAAAGGCAAAAGACAGCCAAAGACCAAAGAAGATCAAACACATTCAGAGAAAAAGGCTGAGGCTCGTTGGAGCAACAGACATACAGATAAATTGTTCCTTGACAGTTGGAAGTTAGACAGTTCGTTGCCAAAGAAATCTGCTCAACATACTTTTCAGGGGTAGGGATCGAGTTTCAGCTTCAGTTTCTCAATGAGGCGTCACTGCGTTCGGACAAATCCATACATGCTACACAACATCTGCTAGGCAGATGCCTGACCAGCATCAACTACCGCGCTTGGTCAGGCCTGGAGTGCATGCATTATATCTGTGTACCAGTCAGAGTGGATTTCTTCTACAGAATGGTGCTTGAGGACAACACTTTGGTCTTTCTGCACGCCAAGTGCGTGCTGCACACGTGACCTCGGTTTATCGTCGACTAGACGCTCAGTCGGATTTTCCAGTCCAACTTGGGAGAAAGGACGACAGTGGGATTCGAACCCAGACCCTCACGGACTCTGTGGTGGCAGATGAGCGTCTGAACCATGTTTGCCACCTTCCTCCCAAATTACATCGTTTGGTTTGAAGAAGAAGAATGATTCATTCGCACACACACACACACACACACACACACACACACACACACACACACACACACACACACACACACACACATGCTTCTCTCCAATGCTGGAAAGTCGACAGCAGCCTTGACATCCATACCAGTATCCTCTGGGGATGATTTGAACCCAAGCAAGTCCTGCATGGTCACTGCCCTCTGTCTAACTATGGTGGACCCTCAGCTGTGATTGTCAACATCCCTCAAGATGGCCGGGTCCATTGTGTTCACTGGAGGGATGCCTTATGTCAACAACCCTCAAGATGCCTTGTCCATTGTGTTCACTGGAGGGATGCCTTATGTCAACATCCCTCAAGATGCCTTGTCCATTGTGTTCACTGGAGGGATGCCTTATGTCAACAACCCTCAAGATGTGTTCACTGGAGGAATGCCTTATGTCAACATCCCTCAAGATGCCTTGTCCATTGTGTTCACTGGAGGGATGCCTTATGTCAACATCCCTCAAGATGCCTTGTCCATTGTGTTCACTGGAGGGATGCCTTATGTCAACAACCCTCAAGATGGCCGGGTCCATTGTGTTCACTGGAGGGATGCCTTATGTCAACAACCCTCAAGATGCCTTGTCCATTGTGTTCACTGGAGGGATGCCTTATGTCAACATCCCTCAAGATGCCTTGTCCATTGTGTCCACTGGAGGGATGCCTTATGTCAACAACCCTCAAGATGCCTTGTCCATTGTGTTCACTGGAGGGATGCCTCATGTCAACAACCCTCAAGATGGCTGAGTCCATTGTGTTCACTGGAGGGATGCCTCATGTCAACATCCCTCAAGATGGCCGGGTCCATTGTGTTCACTGGAGGCATGCCTTATGTCAACATCCCTCAAGATGGCCGGGTCCATTGTGTTCACTGGAGGGATGCCTTATGTCAACAACCCTCAAGATGGCCGGGTCCATTGTGTTCACTGGAGGGATGCCTCATGTCAACAACCCTCAAGATGCCTTGTCCATTGTGTTCACTGGAGGGATGCCTTAAGTCAACATCCCTCAAGATGGCCGGGTCCATTGTGTTCACTGGAGGGATGCCTCATGTCAACAACCCTCAAGATGCCTTGTCCATTGTGTTCACTGGAGGGATGCCTTATGTCAACATCCCTCAAGATGGCCGGGTCCATTGTGTTCACTGGAGGGATGCCTCATGTCAACATCCCTCAAGATGCCTTGTCCATTGTGTTCACTGGAGGGATGCCTCATGTCAACAACCCTCAAGATGGCCGGGTCCATTGTGTTCACTGGAGGGATGCCTCATGTCAACATCCCTCAAGATGCCTTGTCCATTGTGTTCACTGGAGGGATGCCTCATGTGCCGGAAAGAATGGAGGAGTCGGTGGAGTAACTACCAAAAACAACTGCAAAATGAAAGTAACAATAATGAAGAGAACAAGTGGGACATCACGCATTCAATGAATGTGCCATCTCTCTCTCTCTCTCTCTCTCTCTCTCTCTCTCTCTCTCTCTCTCTCTCTCTCTCTCTCATTTATTTTTTTTTAAAGCGAACAGAGCTGCATAGAAGCAGCCGGATCCCAAAGAAACTTAAAGTCCTTAGGGAGTGAAGGGGCCAGAATTGTCCATGAATATTTTATATAGGATTTTCAGATACCTACGTATGTTCCCCCCCCCTCTCTCTCTCTCTCTCTCTTTCTCTCTCTCTCGAAACATTTAATGAATATTAACAGACTGAAAACTGAATCCTTGCTCATAACTTCGTCTTTTATCATTTTAAGCAATCACTTCATACATACTGCACTAAATGTGAGCATATATATATATATATATATATATATATATATATATATATATATATTATGTGTGCGTGTAGGTGTGCGCGTGCGCATATGTAAATATATATATATATATATATATATATATATATATATATATATATATATGGATTATATGTGTGTGCGCGAACTCACACGAATTCCAACTTGTATACTGCCATGAGCTCTCTTCAATGTACACAAATCATGCGTGTTCGTCTGCTTTGCCCCTTTGCCCGCATTGCAAACGTGCGTGCATGCGCGCGTGCGTATTCACTTCGCGTGCGGCAAACGTATGTGCGTATAAACCAACACCAGCACACACTTCTGTTTATTGAACGATTCTCACTGCGTCAAAACAGACAATAAAATATTGCATAAACACAGAACGTCATTAGTACCGCAATGTTTACATCATCGACACGCGGTTTTCGGAACTAATTAAGAAGGAACACAACAGTCATGAACACACACACACACACACACACACACACACAGAGAGAGAGAGAGAGAGAGAGAGAGAGAGAGAGAAGAAAAAAACGCCACTGATTAACTTCATAACACAGATCCGAGGTGTCAACTTCATCATAAACATGCTTTATGGGTGACATATGGTCGCTATGTTTTTGAGCAGGTGATGTCAATATAAACTCAGAAAAAAACCTGCGGTCATAAAGACGTCACAACCGTCAGGCCCTGGCTGTTTAACCATTGTCACACGCGCACGCCAGAAGAACGAGCGCTCGCACGTGTTGGCTGAGAACAGTGTGAAGAAGAGAGGAGGGGGGTGGGGGGGGGGGGGGAAAAATGGGAAGAGGGGGGAGTGAGAGAGAGAGGGGGGGGGGGGAGGAAAGGTTGGGGGGATGGAGAAACGCGTGACTAATCTTCGAGTTCATCGATGTAGCCTGTGTGTTTTCTGGGTGATACGTGTGTGTGTGTGTGTGTGTGTGTGTGTGTGGTGTGGTGGTGTGTGTGTGTGTGTGTGTGTGTGGTGTGGTGTGTGTGTGTGTGTGTGTGTGTGTGTGTGTGTGAGAGAGAGAGAGAGACACCCAATTATTTCTACTGTGGCTAAGGTCTGGTTTCGTTGTTATTTTTTGGTGTGTGTGTGTGTGTGTGTGTGTGTGTGTGTGTGTGTGTGTGTGTGTGTGTGTGTGTGTGTGTCGGTGAAAAAGGTGGTATATGTTCCATGATTATATTAACTGTTGTTGTTTTTTTCTAATCTCTCCTAAATATGATTATTTCCCGTCCTCATGACACTTCCTGCGTCAGAAAATAAAACAGACCTCATATTGTGTTGTTCGTGTTTTGTTTCCTTTCTTCCATTTAAAGTCTGAATCTGAGAATATCGTGATGTACACAAACTGTACGTCGGGGTGCTAATTGTCACTCTCTATGTCCCTAAAGTGTGAGTCTGAGAATATTGTGATGTACACAAACTGTACATCGGGGTGATAATTGTCACTGTCTATGTCCCTAAAGTGTGAGTCTGAAAATATTGTGATGTACACAAACTGTACATCGGGGTGATAATTGTCACTGTCTATGTCCCTAAAGTGTGAGTCTGAAAATATTGTGATGTACACAAACTGTACATCGGGGTGATAATTGTCACTCTCTATGTCCCTAAGGTGTGAGTCTGAGAATATTGTGATGTACACAAACTGTACATCGGCGTGCTAATTGTCACTCTTTGTGTCCCTAAAGTGTGAGTCTGAAAATATTGTGATGTACACAAACTGTACATCGGCGTGCTAATTGTCACTCTTTGTGTCCCTAAAGTGTGAGTCTGAGAATATTGTGATGTACACAAACTGTACATCGGGGTGCTAATTGTCACTCTCTATGTCCCTAAAGTGTGAGTCTGAGAATATTGTGATGTACACAAACTGTACATCGGGGTGATAACTGTCCTAATCAAACTGCATTATCTGTCCCTATTCCCCATATTCAGCCCTCACCTCTCCACATTTTTACATGATATTCGGCACATCCACATCTCAATCGTTTTCTTATTGTTGTTAATGAAAATAAAGAGGAAAATCGTCGGGGAGTGGAGGTTATTTTTGACTAATACATTGTTCTAAAAAAAACACACAGGAGGAAGGCGGCAGAATGGTTAAGAGGCTTTTCTGCCAATGCAGTGTCCGTGTGGGCCTGGGTTCGAATCCTGGTCGAACCACTTTTTTTCCCAAGCAATTAAATATAGATAAAAAAGTAGATCTGAAAATCATTTAAAATGAAATATTTATTTATTATGCCAAATCAAACTAAGCGTCTCGTCATTGAAATGGGACGATAAATAGAGATCCCGTGTACAGCACGCACGTGACGCACTGAAAAAGAACCCATGGCAACACAGGAAGAAATCCACTCTGATAACTACACAAATATAATATGCACGCACTCAAGGCCTGGCTAAGTGCCTTGGGTTATGCTGCTGTCAGGGGTCTGCCTGGCACATGTGGTGTAGCCCACTGCCATTATCTTACTTACATTCACCCACAAACTAACACTGAAACTGAAGGGAATAAAAAGAACGAAAGAAAACCGGAAAGAAACAAGAGAAAGAAGCACAGAAAGGCGCAATAAAAGGGACTGTCAGCTGGAAAACAGGCCAGCAACAACAACAAAAACAACAACAATCAACAACAACAACAACAAAGATAGTGAAAACAAAACCGCGAGGGAGGTTATGTTCGATACGTTGTTACATAAACCTCAAAAAACCAACAAAAAAACAAGTGCCTCTGTCCTATTTAGATCCACCCGCGAACAAACAA
Source organism: Babylonia areolata (assembly GCF_041734735.1). NCBI lineage: Eukaryota > Metazoa > Mollusca > Gastropoda > Neogastropoda > Buccinidae > Babylonia > Babylonia areolata. Next base: position 45,786,190 of record NC_134897.1, read on the forward strand.
TGAAACAGAAAGAAAGAAAGGACAAGAACAAGAAAGCGCAGAGCCAGAAAGCAAAGAGAGAAAGGAAAAAACAGCAATGATAGCATAATAAATGGAACTGTCAGTTGGAAAACAGACCAACCAAAATAAAGGTGGAAAAAAAAGAAGAGACAGCAGCCTTGTTCAATTGTGTCCAATTTGTGTCCGGCCACAAGAAATAAAACAGGAAGAAGAAGTGGATGAAAGGCACAAGAAATAAAACAGGAAGAAGAAGTGGATGAAAGGCACAAGAAAAACCGCATCACACGATTTCCATTCACATCCAAACTGTCAGATAAAAAAAAGAAACAAAGCTTGAAGCAAACAAGCTAACACACAAAAAAGGAACTCAAAAAGGGGTTCTGTTGTAAAAACATGTTGCAACAACCATCATTTACGTCTGATTTAGAAATTAATGAGAAAAACAAGAAAGAAAGGGAAAGACAGGAGAAGACAAACAAAATGAACGGAACAAGGAATCAACAAGGGCCTGATAGACCTCTCCGCTCCTGTCACTCACCCCTTGCCACCCACGTGACAGCAGTTCAGCCAATCGCGTGCCGCGATATAAATAGCTGAGCACGTGGTCCGCCTGTGGGTTAACTTTAACGAGACCTGAAAAGTTTTCTGGCCTGACAGGTCTTTTAGGCTTGCTTCTCTCTCGAGAACAGACGAAGACTTGCACATGGCCGGTCAATCGAATAAACAAACACACAAAACGACGATGCAACCGACAATATTTTAATCATGCTCTAAGCAAGCCTGATCAGCCTTTATCCCAAAAGAAATTACACTTTACTTTTTTTCTGTTTCCAAAGTCAAAAACGGGGGCAGCTTTGGGCTTCGAGTGGAGAGGTCTAATGTGAAAATGTCTGTCTGAGGGTGCATGTATGCGTGCCCAAAATCTGATTGAATGATAAAAGGAAACGAATGATGAGCGCCCAGTGGCAGCCATCAGTCGGCTCTACCTAGGTAGGCAGCCTGTCGTGTCGTGTCGTGTCGTGTCGTGTCGTGCAAACGACCCCGTATTTGTAAAGTGCTCAGAGCTTGATCTCCGACCGAAGATAGACGCTATGTAAGTATCCATATCGTTCATTTAATTAGATCGGCAGAACCATCATTCACATCATAGCCGATTAACACTCACCCACAAACAAACAAACCAGAAAACGTGACGAAAGACAAACAGAAAAAAATGGAAGGAACTAAAGAAAGGAAGGAAGGAAAAGAGGTCAAGAAAGAAAGAGACAATAGAGGAGGAACGTCAGAAAAAAGAAATAAGCAGGGAAGAAAAACAGACAGGAAAATTACAGGTGAAGGAAAGGAGAGACAGAAAGGAGTAAACAGATACATAAAAGAAAGACAGGAAGACAAAAAAAGAAGGAAAAAGACACAGAAAAAGAAAGGAGGAAATAATAAGTCATCACGAAAGAAAGACAGAACGGAAGAAAAGGGAAGGGGGCGGGGGGGGGGGGAGAGAGAGAGAGAGAGAGAGAAAAGGGAAATTTGAGACCCAAAGAAAAAAAACATATTAAAGAAAAGAAGGAAAGAAATATACAACAACAATAAAAACAACAACAACGTCAACACCAACATATCAGCACAAGTATAACAAGAAAAGGGAAAGGGAAACAAACCAGAGAAGATGTCCTTAGAAAAAAAACAACAGCAGGCATAATTGAGAAGCGGGTGCCTTCTAATTTGTCCCGCCTCAGCGAATCATTCATGCTATTACACGTGCGATTACACAGTAATCTGATTCTGAAAAGAAGAAGAAGAAGAAGGAGGAGGAGGAGGACGACGACGAGGCCGAGGAAGACGAGGAGGAAGAGGAGGACGAGGCCGAGGAAGACGAGGAGGAAGAGGAGGACGAGGCCGAGGAAGACGAGGCCGAGGAAGACGAGGAGGAGGAAGGAGAGGAGGAGGACGATGACTAGGACGATAAGGAGGAGGAGTAATGATAATAGCATTAACAACAAGGACAAGGACAAGAAAAGGTAGAAGAAAACGAACACGAACAAAAACAACAAAAACAAAAAGATGAAAAAAGGGAAGAAAGAAAGAAAGAGGAGGAAGAGAAAAGGAAGAATAAAGAAAGGAAGAATAAAGAAAGGGAGGAAGAGAAAAGGAAGAATAAAGAAAGGGAGAAAGAGAAAAGGAAGAATAAAGAAAGGGAGGAAGAGGAGGGAAGAATAAAGAAAGGGAGAAAGAGGAGGAAGAGAAAAGGAAGAATAACGAAAGGGAGAAAGAGGAGGAAGAGAAAAGGAAGAATAAAGAAAGGGAAAAAGAGGAGGAAGAGAAAAGGAAGAATAACGAAAGAGAGAAAGAGGAGGAAGAGAAAAGGAAGAATAACGAAAGGCAGAAAGAGGAGGAAGAGAAAAGGAAGAATAAAGAAAGGGAGGAAGAGAAAAGGAAGAATAAAGAAAGGGAGAAAGAGGAGGAAGAGAAAAGGAAGAATAAAGAAAGGGAGAAAGAAGGGAAGGGGGGGGGGGGAGAGAGAGAGAAGAAGAAAAACAAGAACAAGAACAAAAATGGGGAGGAAATGACGTAGTTGCGATCTCCTTCCAAAGGGCGCTCAGCCAGTCTGGTTCCGCGACAAGACGACTGTCATTGTGTCATCCGTCACAGGCTTCGCTGGCGTTCTGCTCTGCTCACGTTCCATCAGAACAGGCAAAACTGAACATCACCACCAAAGTTAACTCGGCAGCAATGCAAGATCTCCACCGCTGTGTGTGTGTGTGTGTGTGTGTGTGTGTGTGTGTGTGTGTGTGTGTGTGTGTGTGTGTGTGTGTGTGTGTGTGTGTGTGCCCCTCCGCTGACTTAGCACCGATACTTTCCCCGTGGACTGAGGAAGAGGAACCTGAATGTTGCTATCTATGGAGGACTGGGAATGAGCAATGTGAAAAGAGACATCACCGAAAGGCGCCATTGATTGGACAGAAAAAAACAACAGCAAACAAATGAAACAAAAACAAGCAAAACATAAAATAAGACCAAAAAAATGGGAACGTTTTCGTCCTAAACAGGGGAACACAGGTAAAATACATGTAGCCGTGTTGTAACCCGACTGCTGTATTATGAAGGGGACGGTGCAGAGAATTACTGACTTAAAGAGGATACAGAAGAACGGAAAGAAAAGATCCGCGCGCTGGCCAGCAACATGTAGAGGCCAGTCACAAAAGGGTTTTTCTGTTGTTTTGTTGTAATATAAAGAGAAGATAAGAAGAACAGACAAGAAGACCATGCAGTGGAATGGTAGGCAGCGGACTGTGCGACATGCTCGATGTGTGCTGAGGGCGGCACCTCGGAAAGTGACCGGCCGACAATTAACAGCTTTCGTTTCAAAGTCCATTCTGAATAGCCTTACGCCACAGGAGTTACCTCCTCATGTCAATGGTTAGACACCGTCACTGCAGTGAAACTGTCGTCCGCTTTACGGCATGTGCTGTGAGTTGAACTGCGGTTTGTAGCCAGCTGTGCACTTGGCTACATTTTATTTTTTTCAAATACAAATAAAGGTGTACAAGAAAGCACAAACCTGTATTACAAGAAAGAAAGAAAAAGAAGACAAAAAGAATTTATGTGAAACAAGGAAAGAAACCGCAGGGAAAGAAAGAGAGGGTGAGCAAAGAGAGAGTGAGAGAGATGGGAGGGGAGAAAGAGGGGGGAGAGAGTGAGAGAGGGGGGAGGAGAGAGAGACGGAGAGAGAGAGAGAGGGGAGGGAGAGAGAGGGGGGAGAGTGAGAAAGAGGGGAGGGGAGAGAGAGGGGGAGAGAGTGAGAGAGGGGGAGAGAGTGAGGGGGGAGAGTGAGAGAGAGGGTGGAAGAGAGAGAGGGGGTGAGAGAGAGAGGCGGAGAAAGAGACACAGAGAGAGGGGGGAGAGACAGAGACAGACAGAGAGAAAGAGAGAGAGAGAGAGAGAGAGAGAGAGAGAGAGAGAGAGAGAGAGATAAGACAAGACAAGAAGACAAGTTCTTTATTATCGAGGGTAATAGATAAGCAAATAACATGTTTGTTTTGTTTGTTTACTTGTTTTTGTGTCACTTATTTTGGGGGGTTTTTGTTGTTGTTTTTTTGTTAGTCTGGGTGTTAGTCTGGGTGTTAGTGTCTTACATCTTGCCCTCGCCCAAAAGAGGGACTGAAGTCAGAGAAGCAAAAAGTGAATAAAAAGAAAACAATGAAAACACAATGAAAACACAATGAAAACACACATATCCCAATGCCTATCTCCCGATTATCCAGCATGCACAGCCAGAGCAGAATACAAGAACATTACATGTGAGGAGAGAGACAGACAGACAGACAGACAGAGAGGAAACAATGTACACAACACAAAGGACGAACTACTCCAAGCACAACAACACCACTCTGCTTTCCCTCCATTCGGTTCGCCCTCAACGAGAGTCAATCAGTCCTGGTAACAGGTCGAGCCTTTGAGTTGCGGGAAAATGGCCCGGAGTTCTATTGTTCACTTTGGGACGTCCAGTTTAACTGTGCGCAGGTGTTTCAGACAGCGAAAACATTCCGAGATAATGGATAACTGGGTGATGGGTGAGAAGGTAAAGGGAAAGGGAAAGAGAACGAGAAAGAGAAAGGCAGACAGACAAACAGGGGTTAATGGGAGCGACAGAGGGGGGAAGTAGAGTGAAAGAGGAGAGCGGTACACACAGAGAGAAGGACAGTGGTAGAGAGAGAGATGGAGGGAGGAGAGAGAGAATGAGAGACAGACTGAGGGTAAAGGCAGAGAGAAAGAGAGAGATAGAGACAGACAGACAGACGGATACGGACAGAGACAGACAGATAGTTAAGGGAGAGAGAGAGAGAGGAGGGGTGAGGGGGGGGGTGAAGTGGGGATGAAGGGGAGAGGGGGAGGGAGGTGTTAGGGGTAGCGGAAGCAGTTTGCGCATGCGCACCAGAAGGACTACTCGGTGACCTTTCCCGTTTGCGTGTTGTTCATTGTGAAGCTCTTTGATATACGTTATATACATTTATATATATCATTACTTCTATTATGATGGGTGTTTGGGGTGTGGGGGTAGGGGCTTGTGCGTGTGTGTGGAGGGGGTGCGCCGTTATAGATCCTCTTTGTGTCTTGCTTCTGTGTGAACAATATTTTTGCCCAAATGTATCCTTGTTACAAGTTAAGTTTGCCCACTGGAATGCACTTTGTTGTGTAAACATCTGCCGAGAGTATTCTGCGATAAAACGAAACGAAACGAAACGAAATTTTATTTCACCAGGGTAATGAGATAAGC
>NC_134897.1:45796461-45798961 GCF_041734735.1 Babylonia areolata
GGAGAAAGGGAGACCTTGATGGCGGCGATACCTCCACGGGGGGCAACTCACTCAGTCTGGTGAACCCTGAGACAAATGGATTGTTGTCGCCAGAGAGGTGACTACTGGAGGCGGAGAAAGGATCGGCACGTTGTTGTATACGTGGTGTCGCTCGTGCGTTGAATTGCAAATAGGAGCCACTGGAACCAACCACCAGAAAAAAGAAATGAAAATTATTTTCCGGTAGTGCAGGGTCTCTTGTTGCGGCGGACCTCATGGCGACGAATTCATAATGGCTGGAGATTCCTTTGGGGTTGATGGAAATGCGACAGAAGGTGCCTGGGTGAAGAAGAAGGAGGAGGAGGCGGTGATGGAGGAGGAGAAGGAGGAAGATGAGGAGGAGGAAAGTGAAGGAGGAAGAGGTATAGGAAATGAAGAAGAGGAGGAGGAGGAGGAGTGGGTGGTGATGGGGAAAGAGGAAAAGGAGGAGGAGGAGGAGGAAGGGGTGGTGATAGGGAAAGAGGAAAAGGAGGAGGAGGAGGAGGAGGAGGAGGGGGTGGTGATGGGGAAAGAGGAAAAGGAGGAGGAGGAGGAAGGGGGAGGAGGAAGAGGTATAAGAAGAGAAGGAGGAGGGGTGGTGACGGAGGAGGAGGAGGAGGAGGAGGAGGACGAGAAGAAGACGAACATCATCTAATGCTTACGGAACCCGAATGAAAAACCTTCAAGATGGACTCGGGGGCTCCGGTGTCAGTCCCCAAACCACTCTCTTCCCACCCCCACTCTCCGGTAATGAAATAGAACTCACCTACTGTCTGTCTGTATGTCTCTGTCTCTGTCTCTCTCTCTCTTACCCTCTCCCTTTTTCTCTCCCCCACTCGCTCATCGTCTGTCTCTGTGAATCTGTTTCTCCCCCTCCACCCCCTCCCTCTCTATCTCTCTCCCTCTCTATCTCTCTCCCTCTCCATCTATCTATCTATCTTTCTTTCTTTCTTTCTTTCTCTCTGTGTGTCTCCCTGTCTCACTCCTCTGTCGCTCACCAATTTTCTCTCTTACTCTGTCTGTCTCTTTCTGTCTGTCTGTCTGTCTCTCTATCTATCTCTCTCTCTCTTTCTCTCTGTGTGTCTCGCTGTCTCACTCCTCTGTCGCTCACCAATTCTCTCTCTTTGTCTGTCTGTCTCTCTCTCTATCTATGTCTATCTCTCTCTGTCTCTCTCTCTTTCTCCTCTCTCTCTCTCTATCTGTCTATCTCTCTTTCTCCTCTCTCTCTCTCTCTCTCTCTCTCTATCTATCTATCTCTCTTTCTCCTCTGTCTCTCTCTCTCTCTCTCTCTATCTATCTATCTATCTATCTATCTGTCTGTCTGTCTATCTATCTATCTCTCTTTTTCTCCCTATGTCTCCCTGTCTCGCTCATCTGTCGCTCACAAATTCTCTCTCTCACTGTCTGTCTGTCTGTCTGTCTGTCTCTCTCTCTCTCCCTCTTCCTTTCCTCAACGCCCCCTCCTTCTCTCTCTCTCTCTCTCTCTCTCTTCCTTTCCTCAACGGCCCCTCCCTCTCTCTCTCTCTCTCCCTCTTCCTTTCCTCAACGCCCCCTCTCTCTCTCTCTCGCTCTTCCTTTCCTCAACGCCCCCCCCTCTCTCTCTCTCCCTCTTCCTTTCCTCAACGCCCCCTCCCTCTATCTCTCTCTCTCTCTCTCTCTCTCCCTCTTCCTTTCCTCAACGGCCCCTCCCTCTCTCTCTCTCTCTCTCTCTCTCCCTCTTCCTTTCCTCAACGCCCCCTCCCTCTCTCTCTCTCTCTCTCCCTCTTCCTTTCCTCAACGCCCCCTCTCTCTCTCTCTCCCTCTTCCTTTCCTCAACGCCCCCCTCCTCTCTCTCTCTCTCTCTCTCTCTCGCTCTTCCTTTCCTCAACGCCCCCTCCCTCTCTCTCTCTCCCTCTTCCTTTCCTCAACGTCCCCCCCCCCCTCTCTCTCTCTCTCTCTCTCTGTCTCTCGCTCCCTCTACAAACGCAAGAACGAAATGAAATCTCAAGCACAAGAACCTTGGATGTGAAAACAGGACAGTGTGATCTGTGGAGTGGTGGAGATAAAGAGAGGGGAAAGAGAACAGTGCTGAAGGAACACAGCCAGCCCAGCCCACATCATCAAGCCATACATGGGGTGAGGGACAGTCTGCCTGCTCCAAAAGGTCCACATCAACATGCCTGTGATGAACGTGAGCAGAGGGGGAGGGGAGGGGAGGGGGGAGGCTGCGGGGAGAAGTTGTACTCATGCGCTACCCAAGTATTTGTGCATGTGATATATTTTTTGTTTGTTTGTTTATTCGTGGGTTTTTGGGTGTTGGTTTGTTTTTTTTGTGTTTTTTGTTGTGGTTTGTTTTTGTTTGTTTGTTTGTTTCGTTTTTATTTTATTGTTGTTGTTGTTGTTGGTTTTGTTTTGTTTTGGCTCTTGATCCATTATTTTAAATCATCTCCATTGTAGCAATAACATGTCCTGAAAGTGGTGGGTCTTTATCGGCGTTAGCTGT
>NC_134897.1:45803961-45811461 GCF_041734735.1 Babylonia areolata
TGAATTTTTTCCTATTTTTATGCCTAATTTGGTGTCAACTGACAAAGTATTTGCAGAGAAAATGTCAATGTTAAAGTTTACCACGGACACACACACACACACACACACACACACACACACACACACACACACACACATACACACAACCGAACACCGGGTTAAAACATAGACTCACTTTGTTTACACAAGTGAGTCAAAAATACCACTAACTGACAACACACACACACACACACACACACACACACACATATAACTGCACAGATGCACACACAAAATATATTACGATGTAAGTTAATTGCATACCCAAAAGTACATTTAGGAGGGGTTGGGGGATCAGGGGAATATTGTTATCCTATTGTATGTTATCCTGCTGTTTTATTAAAAAAAATTTTAACAATCCATAGATAGTTCTGTCTGCTTTGCTTCTTCTCCATTGTTTCTCTTGTTCTGTTTTTTTCATTGTGCATGACGCGGCGATTATGACTCACAACTATTTGTCCCGGCTTTAAAAAAAACCCGCATGTTTGTGTCATTGTCATGCAGTGTCGATTTTCCATGTTCAGGATCTGTCGATATAGTTTTGTCACAATCTGACAATCACTGCCAATGTAGGTCACCCACATCTCCTACACTGATGAAAAGTCGCTTGATTTATCTAAACCCTAACACATACACAGTCTATGTTACTCACACACACACACACACACACACACACACACACACATACACACACGCATATATACATTGTGTGTGTGTGTGTAGAGGATAAGGTGTGTGTATATGCATGTCTGCATTGTGGGAGCAACAGAATATTGGAACGTGCGGGTGTGAATATAGATAATTGTGTATATGTGTGTGGGGGGGGGGATGGGCAACTGAACTGAACTGAACCTTATCACATGACCTGTGACCTGTGACCTGGACCCCTCCAATAAATCCCTGGCGAGTGGGGTCTCCACATGGATTTTGTTTGTTTGTTTTTGTTATTGTTGATTTCTGTTATTGTTGTTAGTTTTTTGTGTGCTGTTGTGTGGTTTTGTTTTTGTATTTAATTTGTTGTTGTTGTTGTTTTTTGTTTAGGGGTGTGTGTTTTTTAATTATTATTCCTGACGTTCTACAGGCCTGGACAGAAGGAAGATCATCACATGTGCCCCGTCAGTGTAAGCCTCAGAAATTCAGATGCTATATTCTAATTTTATGACGCTGCACTTTAAATCATTTTTTCATCAGCCAAACAAATACATCTGCAGGCAGACAAAAGAAAAGTATATGTAGAAGGCACTCTGACTGTAGTGAGGGCAGCCTGATTTTCACAATGAGAAATATGTTCTGACAAAGATTAACACAATTCAATCAAATACAATACAATACAGTTCAACGCATTACACTACAATGCAATACAATGCAATGTTCTATAATACAATACAATACAATACAATACAACACAATACAATACAATGTACATTAAATTGATCAATCGTCACTGTGTTAATAAACCACAAACCACGCGGTTTTAGAAGTCGGCTAAACACTGGGGCCATCATCAACATGACTGTTATTAACATATTCAGTCAGCTTCAACACCCAGGCATGATGGATCGTCCAGATTGAATTCATTATTAATTTTGCACGAACTATCATGTTACTAACCTGTATTAATTAAAATGAAATGACTTATCATCCTCATCGAATATACAACATTTACACTTTGTTCCTACATTCTCTGTCAACCTCTGTGTCTCTGTCTCTGTCTCCCCCTCTCTCTCCCTCCCCTCCCTCTCTCTATCCGTATCTCTCACTCACTCCCTCTCTCTTTCTCCCTATCTCTCTCCCTATCTCTCTCTCTCCCTCCCTCCCGATCTCTCTCTCCCTCCCCCTCTCTCTACCTATCTCTCTCTCCCTTTCTCTCTCCCTCCTTCTCTCTCTCTCTCCCTATCTGCCGCCCCACCTCTCTCTCTCTCTCTCTCTCTCTCTCTCTCTCTCTCTCTCTCTCTCTCTCTCTCTCTCCTCTTCTCTTCTCTTAGAACAACGGCAGATGTGTAAGTCGGCCAAAGTGCTAATAATTTTTATCTTCACCGTTGGAAAATAAAGATTCATTCATTCATTCATTCATTCATTCATTCATTCTTTCTCTCTCTTCCTATTTTCTTCTCTATCTCTTTCACCCTTCCCCACCTCTTCTCTCTCTCTCTCTCTCTCTCTCTCTCAATATCTCTCCCCCCTCTGTCTCTCTCTCTCCCTATCTGCCGCCCCACCTCTCTCTCCCTCCCTATCTTCTTCTCTATCTCTTTCACCCTTTCCCACCTCTCTCTCTCTCTCTCAATATCTCTCCCCCCTCTGTCTCTCTCTCTCCCTATCTGCCGCCCCACCTCTCTCTCCCTCCCTATCTTCTTCTCTATCTCTTTCACCCTTTCCCTCACTCTCTCTCTCCCTCTCTCTCTCCCTCCCTCACTCTCTCTCTCTCCCTCTCTCTTTCTCTCTTAATCCTCCCCTCTCTCTCTCCCCATCTCCCTCTCTCTCTCCCTGTCTCTCTCTCCCTCTCTCTTTATTTCAATCTCTCCCCCTCTCTCCCCTCTCTCTCTCCCTCTCTCCTGTCTTTCTCTCTGAATCCCCCTCTCACTCTCCCCATCTCTCTCTCTCCCTCTCTCTTTATTTCAATCTCTCCCCCTCTCTCTCTCCCCCCTCTCTCTCCCCCCTCCCTCTCTCCCTCTCTCTTAATCCCCCCTCTCACTCTCCCCATCTCTCTCTCTCTCCCTCTCTCTTTATTTCAATCTCTCCCCCTCTCTCTCTCCCTCCCTCACTCTCTCTCTTTCTCTCTCAGTCTCTCCCCCCCCCCTCTCTCTCATCTTTTATTTTCCTGCTTTAATGCTTTCTCCTCCCCCCCCTCCACCACCCCTCCCCCTCCCCCACCCCCGCTCCTGTCTCCAATAACTGGTTCATCCTTTGATTTATATGGCACTCGTTTTCACGACAGGCAAAGGTTAAATCGATTTGATTTTCTCTCTTGTTTCCCTCTTCCTTTTCCTTTCCTGTTCGATTTCTATCATTATTATCATTATTAGCCTCGTCATCAAAGTGGCAGTGAGCGTGCTGAACAGTCTGTATCGCTCGATCAATGATGTTCCCCTCTTTTTTTCTTCTCCTTTGGTAAAAAAAATTAATAAAATAATAATAATAATAATAATAATAATAATAACAATAATAATAAGTAAAAATGATAGCAATAACAAGATGCTACAATGACAATCCGATTCTGATGTTGCCCGGACTGTTCCTGTGTCTATTCGTCTGCCTGTCTGTCTGTCTGTCTGTCTCTCTCTCTCTCTCTCTCTCTCTCTCTCTCTCTCTCTCTCGCTCGCTCGCTCTCTCTCATTCATTCATTGTGGAATATTTCCTATGCTGTGTGTTTTCAGTCTTGTTTGTTTGTTGTTGTTTTGTTGGGGTTTTTTTGGGGGGTGGGGGGGGGTTGTTTGTTTGTTTGTTTTTTGGTTTTGTTTTTGTTGTTGTTGTTGTTGTTGTTTGTTTGTTTTGTTTTGTTTATTTCTTCTGTCAGTTCACAGATACTCACGTGATGATATCTCCAATCACACACACACACACACACACTAACCCTTCAACCCCTTTCTTTTCTTAACCACACCTCCATCCCCCGATACATTCCATGAGAGACCTCAAAGGATTGCCGAGTCCTATCCGAGAGTCTTACACCACCACCACCACCACCGCCACCCCCACCACCACCCCACCCCTCGCTCTTCTCTGTGATCTTTGGGCCCTACTGCTGGCTCTCCTGTGGATTCCTGATGATCCCAGTTTGTTTCTGATTGGCTCGTCCCTTTGGATTTTGTTTATGTCTTTGTTTCTTTGTCTGCTTTAATGACGAACACATTGTTTGGTGACTCGCCGTTTCCAAGCTCTGGACTACCAGGAAATAACACACGGCGATGCTGGGCTAACTCCCCAATGACCGGAGGGGGGGTGTATTACACACACACACACACACACACACACACACACACACACACACACACACACACACGCACGCACGCACGCACGCACGCACGCACGCACACACACACACACGCACGCACGCACGCACGCACGCACGCACACACACACACACACACACACACACACACACACCTACTTATTAATGTCTTAGTGGTGTGAGCGGTGAAATATCTAGTCTTATTGTCAAGAACAGACTGTAAGAGTAGACAAGAGAAAATAACATTAGCGGTGATCAAAACAGCATACTCACGACATATCATTTTTTTTTTTTTACGCTGATAGCACTAACACGAAAACTGTTTTCCTTTAATTGTAAACTTTTTGTGTCATTTACAGATTTCGAAAAAGCGTTTGACTCATTTGATAGAAACCGCCATTTACCTATTTTAAACAGAAATAGTGTAAAATGTGAGAAGCAAAACATGCCCTAAAAGCAGGCATGATCATGTTAAATCGAAAGTTAGTTTTACGAGAGTGCATGAATTGTAGTTTAACAATTCATATTAATTCAACAGCTGAACAGGTGGAGTAAAACAAGGAGGTCAATGCAGCCGGGTGTTATTTTCCATTTTGGAAAACGAACTGGCATCAGAGATTAGTGATACAGGAAGGCATGGAGCAAACTCTTTGCATGTGACGCCTTTGATGTGTTCATTCGGCGTTTTCCCTAGTAATGAACTGTTTATTATATATATATATATATATATATATATATATATATATATATATATATATATATATATATCGGATTGCAAACCTCAATTCAACATTTAGCATAGGGCAGCAGCATACATCACTTTGATTAAATTTAGCATGCTCAAAATCAACATCATTGTTTCGAAAGAGTGTGCAATGAGGAGCAAGGGTCAGGCAGGTTATAACCGCATTGCAATACCTAGAACACACATCTGATATAATGGCAAACTCACAGTATTTTACGGAGATCTTTTTTTTCAATTTTGTTTAACGTACAAGTCTGATGTGGCGGCTTAACGGCTGCTGCTGCTGCAACAACAGCAACACGACGAACAGCAGCAGCACCAGTTGCAGCTGTTGCTGGTGTAGTAATAGTAGTAGTAGTAGTAGTAGTAGTAGCAGCAGCAGCAGCAGCAGCAGCATCACTACCACCACCACCATGAGTTGCAGCTGTTGTTGGTGTAGCAGCAGCAGCAGCAACAGTAGTAGTAGTAGTAGTGGTAGTTGTTGTTGTTGTTGTTGTTGTAGCCGTTTTGTACATGTTCCTAAAAGCAGAATAGATTTATACAGCGGTTGCTAGTGTCTTTTGTTTGTTTATTTGTTTGTTTGTTTTGGGGGTTGGTGTTGTTTTTTTCCTAATTAACTCTGTGTGATATATTACAAATAAATATGGTTGCTCATAGTGTTTCATGGAGACCCCAACACAGTTTTTACACTCCAATGGGTGTGTAACGTACACTGACAGTTCCCATTATAAAACCAACATAATTCATTCAAGCCTGAAATACATAAAACGGAACACGTGGTCTCTGTGATTGAAAATAGGGGGTGGGTGGGGGAGGGGTATGGGGCGGTGGTGGGGGGATATCATTATGACAGTATAGCCAGATAACTGCAAGTCCTACATCCAACTCCAGTCAGTTTGAACGCTACACCGCGACCCTGCCCTGAACCTCGCCTCCACACACACACACACACACACACACACACACACACACACACACACGCACGCACACACACACACACACACACACACGCACGCACACACACACACACACACACACACACACACACACACACACACACACACACACACATCCACCCTTTTCTCAAGACCTTCTTGTAAAGCATTGCGCTTAGAGAAAAACAAACAAATACATTTTTTTTTTTATAAGAGAAAAAAAAAAAGAATTTCCCAATATTGTGTGTGTGATAACACGTCGGAGTTTACAGCCGGTCCCCATATCCCGAAATATTGAAAGGAGATGAATAATATCGTTCCATATGAAGAGCACAAACCAGCCTTTGATTGCTTTGAAGTAAAAAAAATAAAAATAAAAATAAATAAAAAAAAGTATTTATCTTTGTTTTTAGGGGGATTACAGGGATTGCAGAGATGCTGCTGCTGCTGCTGCTGTTGTTGTTGTTGTTGTTTTTTCTCGTTGTCGTTGTTATTGTTGATATTGTTGCTGTTGTTGTTGTTTTTCTCGTTGTCGTTGTTATTGTTGATAGTGTTGTTGTTGTTGTTGTTGTTGTTGTTGTTTTTCTCGTCGTCGTTGTTATTGTTGATATTGTTGCTGTTGTTGTTGTTGTTGTTTTTTCTCGTTGTCGTTGTTATTGTTGATATTGTTGCTGTTGTTGTTGTTTTTCTCGTTGTCGTTGTTATTGTTGATAGTGGTGTTGTTGTTGTTGTTGTTGTTGTTGTTGTTGTTTTTCTCGTCGTCGTTGTTATTGTTGATAGTGTTGTTGTTGTTGTTGTTGTTTTTCTCGTTGTCGTTGTTATTGTTGATAGTGTTGTTGTTGTTGTTGTTGTTTTTCTCGTTGTCGTTGTAATTGTTGATAGTGTTGTTGTTGTTGTTGTTGTTGTTGTTGTTGTTGTTTTTCTCGTTGTCGTTGTTATTGTTGATAGTGTTGTTGTTGTTGTTTTTGTCGTTGTCGTTGTTATTGTTGATAGTGTTGCTGTTGTTGTTGTTGTTGTTTTTCTCGTTGTCGTTGTTATTGTTGATAGTGTTGTTGTTGTTGTTGTTGTTTTCTCGTTGTCGTTGTTATTGTTGATAGTGTTGTTGTTGTTGTTGTTGTTTTTCTCGTTGTCGTTGTTATTGTTGATAGTGTTGCTGTTGTTGTTGTTGTTGTTGTTGTTGTTTTTCGTTGTCGTTGTTATTGTTGATAGTGTTGTTGTTGTTGTTGTTGTTGTTTTTTCTCGTTGTCGTTGTTATTGTTGATAGTGTTGCTGTTGTTGTTGTTGTTTTTGTCGTTGTCGTTGTTATTGTTGATAGTGTTGCTGCTGTTGTTGTTGTTGTTTCTCGTTGTCGTTGTTATTGTTGATAGTGTTGTTGTTGTTGTTTTTCGTTGTCGTTGTTATTGTTGATAGTGTTGCTGTTGTTGTTGTTGTTTTTCTCGTTGTCGTTGTTATTGTTGATAGTGTTGCTGTTGTTGTTGTTGTTGTTGTTTTTTGTCGTTGTCGTTGTTATTGTTGATAGTGTTGTTGTTGCTGTTGTTGTTGTTGTTTTTCTCGTTGTCGTTGTTATTGTTGATATTGTTCCTGTTGTTGTTGTTTTTCTCGTTGTCGTTGTTATTGTTGATAGTGTTGCTGTTGTTGTTGTTGTTTTTCTCGTTGTCGTTGTTATTGTTGATATTGTTCCTGTTGTTGTTGTTTTTCTCGTTGTCGTTATTATTGTTGATATTGTTGCTGTTGTTGTTGTGGTTGTTGTTTTTCTCGTTGTCGTTGTTATTGTTGTTTTTGTTGTTGTTGTTGTTGTTGTTGTTTTTCTCGTTGTCGTTGTTATTGTTGTT
>NC_134897.1:45816461-45818961 GCF_041734735.1 Babylonia areolata
TCCGGGAGGAGGTTGCAACAGCAATGCAGTTGTTAAAATGGGGGAAAGACTGCAAACATCGACAACATATCTGCAGAACTTATTTAGATTTCAAGAAGGCGTTTAACAGAGTCTGACAGGAAGAACTTTGGGCCACAATGAAAACAATTAACAAAGGGCAAAAGTTTATCAACGCCATCCAGCAACTATATATACTCCAAAGCGACCAGTGCGGTACTCACACAGGGTCTCATTTGAGAGTGGTTCCATACTCCAGTTGGAGTCCGTCAGGGCTGCCTTCTGTCTTCTACGCTGTTCAGCATATTCCTGGAACGCATTATGACTGAAGCGCTTAAAGGCCATGTCAGCACAGTCAGCTTTGGAGGGAGAAACACCACGAACTTTAGCTTTGCAGACGACATCGACGCTTTTGCAGGTAGTGAGCAAGAACTCACCCAGCTTGTTAAAAAAAATGGATGGAACATCGACAAAATACGGCATGGAAATCAGCGCTGAAAAGACCGAATTAATGGCCAGTCACCTTGACTGCTGAGATAAATGTCCAGGGACAGAAACTAGGAGAACTATTTCACAGTTCACCTACCTCGTATCTAACATCAGCAATGAAGGATCAAAACCAGGAATCCTTTCAGGGGTAGCAAAGACAACATCAGCACCGTCCAGAATAAAACCTTTATGGAAGGACAGCAATATCTACATATAAACAGGAGATCACACTCCTGTGTGCACCAGTATACTCCATCTTCCTGCATGCATGAGAGACTTGGCCCTCACGGCGGATTTGGAAAGAAGAATTCAAGTCATGGAAATGAGGTGTTATCGCAAGACACTAACCTTCAGATACACTGACCACATCACCAGTGAAGAAGTGCACCAATCCATCAAGCAACACACTGGACCTTCTGAAGATCTGATGACATCAGTGAAGAAAAGAAAGCTGCGCTGCTATGGCCTGGTAACGAGATCCAAAGCAGTCCTCCAAGGAACTGTTGAGGGAGGGAGACGGATGGAGAGACAGACAAAAACCATGACGGGATGACAACATTGCTGGATGGACAGGAACCCCGTCTGCTGACACCATGGCTTGGATGCACTGCAGACAGACCTGGGGGAGCTGGTCAACAGTTCGTCTGTACGGCGCCCCACTAACTCTTCACAGAGAGGAGGGCGAAGAAGAAAAAGAAGAAGAAGAAAAAGGAGGAGGAAAAGGAGAAGGAAGGAGGAGGAGGAAAAGGAGAAGGAGGAGGGGAAGAAGGAGGAGGAAGGGAAGAAGGAGAAGAAGGGGAAGAAGGAGGAGAAGAAAGAGAAGGAGGAGGAGGAGGGAAGAAGGAGGAGGAAAAAGAGAAGAAGGAGGAGGAGAAGGGGAAGGAGGAGGAGGAGTAAGAGAAGAAGGAGGAGGAGAAGGGGGAGGAGGAGGAGAAGAAGGGGAAGGAGGAGGAGGAGTAAGAGAAGAAGGAGGAGGAGAAGGGGGAGAAGGAGGAGAAGAAGGGGAAGGAGGATGAGGAGTAAGAGAAGAAGGAGGGGAAGAAGGGGGAGGGGAAGAAGGGGGAGGGGAAGGAGAATAAGGATGAGGAAAAGGAGAAGAAGAAAACGAAGAAGAAGAAGTGAGTATGTCTGTCGTTGTTGTTGGTCTTGGTTTTTATTGTTTCATGGAGAGATGCTGCAGAATTGCCAGACCACAGCAGACGTGGATCAGATGCACGGAGGACGAATTCTCTCTCTCTCTCTCTCTCTCTCTATATATATATATATATATATATATATATTATGTCTTGCTTTAACGTATATTTTTCTTTAAAGCTCTATGCGCTTTACAATGACAAAAAACATTCATACAAATACTCCCACACAAATATACGCATGTTTGTTTTTTTTAATGAAAACAAATGTCTAAATCCAGTTTAATATAATGGAAATAGCGGAAAAAGACACAGTCAGTTTGATTTCACCCACGTCTATTTCAGTCCAGGTAAAATTTAAATCATATTTGAAATATCGATTTCCTACAGAAACTGAAAAGGAATACCCAAGGGGCATATTGGAACACACTCTTTGAACAGCCAGCTGTAAAACGTTTGTGCCTGGTAGCATGCAGATCCCGGCAGTCAATCAGAAAATGTCTCAGGAAGGGGGGTGGCAGAATGGTTGAGACACTTATCTGCCAAAACAGTGTTCGTGGAGGTCTGCGTTCCATTCCCGTTCTTGCCTGGAAAATCAAACTGTGTCCAGTCATTCGATTGAGACGATTGACCGAGGTCCTGCAGTACGTACTTGGCGTACTGATAAAGAACCCATGGCAACAAAAGTGTTGTCCTCTGGCAGGTATACAACAATATATGCTTGCACTCAGTGTCTGACTGTGTTGGGTCATGTTGCTGTTCATGCTGCTGTCCATGCTGCTGGCAATGCTGCTGTTCATGCTGCTGTCCATGCTGCTGGTCATCTGCTGGTCATGTTGCTGTTCATGCTGCTGTCCATGCTGCTGGTCATGCTGCCGTTC
>NC_134897.1:45828961-45831461 GCF_041734735.1 Babylonia areolata
TCTGTCTCTGTCCTTCCCTGTCTGTCTACCTGCCTGCCTCTGTCTCTGTCCTTCCCTGTCTGTCTCTACCTGCCTGCCTCTGTCTCTGTCCTTCCCTGTCTGTCTCTACCTTCCTGCCTCTGTCTCTGTCTCTGTCCTTCCCTGTCTCTGTCTCTACCTGCCTGCCTCTGTCTCTGTCTCTGTCCTTCCCTGTCTGTCTCTACCTGCCTGCCTCTGTCTCTGTCTCTGTCCTTCCCTGTCTGTCTCTACCTGCCTGCCTCTGTCTCTGTCTCTGTCCTTCCCTGTCTCTGTCTCTACCTTCCTGCCTCTGTCTCTGTCTCTGTCCTTCCCTGTCTGTCTCTACCTGCCTGCCTCTGTCTCTGTCTCTGTCCTTCCCTGTCTCTGTCTCTACCTGCCTGCCTCTGTCTCTGTCTCTGTCCTTCCCTGTCTGTCTCTACCTGCCTGCCTCTGTCTCTGTCCTTCCCTGTCTGTCTCTACCTTCCTGCCTCTGTCTCTGTCTCTGTCCTTCCCTGTCTCTGTCTCTACCTGCCTGCCTCTGTCTCTGTCCTTCCCTGTCTCTGTCTCTACCTGCCTGCCTCTGTCTCTGTCTCTGTCCTTCCCTGTCTGTCTCTACCTGCCTGCCTCTGTCTCTGTCTCTGTCCTTCCCTGTCTGTCTCTACCTTCCTGCCTCTGTCTCTGTCTCTGTCCTTCCCTGTCTCTGTCTCTACCTGCCTGCCTCTGTCTCTGTCTCTGTCCTTCCCTGTCTGTCTCTACCTTCCTGCCTCTGTCTCTGTCTCTGTCCTTCCCTGTCTGTCTCTACCTGCCTGCCTCTGTCTCTGTCCTTCCCTGTCTCTGTCTCTACCTTCCTGCCTCTGTCTCTGTCTCTGTCCTTCCCTGTCTCTGTCTCTACCTGCCTGCCTCTGTCTCTGTCTCTGTCTCTGTCCTTCCCTGTCTCTGTCTCTACCTTCCTGCCTCTGTCTCTGTCTCTGTCCTTCCCTGCCTCTGTCTCTGTCTCTGTCCTTCCCTGTCTCTGTCTCTACCTGCCTGCCTGCCTGACTGCCTCTGTCTCTGTCTCTACCTTCCTGCCTCTGTCTCTGTCCTTCCCTGCCTCTGTCTCTACCTTCCTGCCTCTGTCTCTGTCTCTGTCCTTCCCTGCCTCTGTCTCTGTCTCTGTCCTTCCCTGTCTCTGTCTCTACCTGCCTGCCTCTGTCTCTGTCTCTGTCCGTCTCTGTCTCTCTTTGTCTTTCTCTGCCTCACTGTCTCTCTTCACCTCCATCTGTGTCTCTATCTGTCTGTCTGTCTCTCTCTCTCTCTGTCTCTCTCTGTCTCTCTCTCTCTCTCTCTCTCTCTCTTTCATTTCCGTTTCCTCTGTTATGTTTCTCTCCTTTCTGGAAGGGGATTATTCGGTGTGAAGTTTCCAGAACAAAAAGCATTGTGTGACAGTCTCCTCCTGCCTTGGATAATTAACAATGGGAAGGGGCACAACAAGAGCGAGAGTGAGTGGGGGGGGGGAGAGAGAAAGGGAAAGAGGGCCACACACACATTCAAAGAGAGAGAAAGATGGGGTGGGGGTAGGTGGAGTGAGACAGATAGACAGACAGACAGACAGACAAGCATACAGAGGTGGACAGAGACAGCGGGATGGAAATACCGATGAAGACACACAGAGAGAGACCGACCGACAGACAGACAGAGAGAGAGACAGAGACAAAGACACAGAGAGAGACACACACACAGAGACAGAGACAGACACACACAGAGACAGAGACACAGAGAGTGATACAGAGACACAGAGAGAGAGCGGGGGGAAGAGACATATATTGTGAGGGAGAGAGGGGCGGAGTGAGGGTATGGAGGGAGAATGAAACAGACACACACATACACATACACACACACACACACACACACACACAGAGCATACAATGCCATAACAAACCACACACCACACCACAACACACCACAACACAACACAACACAACACAACACAACGTACCACAAAACACATTACCATACCACACCACACACAACACAACGTACCACAAAACACATTACCATACCACACTATCCATACTACACAAAACTGTCGAATACTCCTTGACACGACACGACACAACATGACTGCAATGCAATGAACAGCAACTCAACCCAACCCAACCCAACCCAACCCAACCCATCTGAGCGCAAAGCAACTTAACAACAGCACAACCACCCTGACCTAACCTACCCTACGCTGACCTAACCTGACCTCACAAAACCTACCCTACCCTAACCTACCCATACCTAACCTAGCCTACCCTTACCTACCCTACCTACCCTACCCTCCCCTACCCTACCCTACCCTACCCTACCCTACCCTACCCTACCCTACCCTAACCTAACCTACCCATACCTAACCTAGCCTACCCTTACCTACCCTACCCTACCCTAACCTAACCTAACCTACCCTAACCTAGCCTACCCTACCCTACCCTAACCTAACCTACCCTAACCTAGCCTACCCTTACCTACCCTACCCTACCCT
>NC_134897.1:45836461-45856461 GCF_041734735.1 Babylonia areolata
AGTGTATAATACGATATAACCGTATTCCTCAAACATCAACAAATATTTCGACTCCACACGAAATTAACACCGAACACAAGTCTGGTTCCAAATGAATGGTAGCCATACGCTGGGGTTTTTGTTGTAGTTTTTCCCTGCCTGTTCGTTGATCTTGCTATCATTTCATCAGACAGTACTCGCATTTGTTTTTTGTGTCCAAAGAAAAGCAGCACAACGCATGTGAGTGAATGTGTGTGTGCGTGCGTGCACCTCTGTAGAGTTACTGGCGTTAGAATGAGGGACGGGAACGTTGGCAAAGCAGTCACCACACACATATAAAAAACATACAACACTAACAGATAATTAACAAAATATATCATACAACGCTAGCGGAGAAATGAACTATTATCACCAGAACCGTTGTGTAAATTCTAAGAAGTCCACTTAGAAATAAATGTTTTGGACAGGTCTTTTTGTTGTTGTTTTTTCTTCATGTATCCAGCTTCCAGGTTTGAGGTAAAAAGACTAAAAGCAGTGTGGCTGGTGCTGTGGTGCTGTTTGTTTATTACCCAGTGAGACAGACATGGCAGCACACACACACACACACACACACACACACACACACACACAAGAAATTCTGTGTCTGAGTTACAAACGCGTTAATTTATTCACAGAGCTGTTTTTTCTCGTGTGTTTTTGTTGCTGTTGTTTTGTTTTTTGTTGTTGTTTGTTTTGTTGTTTGCCCCACCACTGTAGGAAGCAGATATTTTCACCTTCTTTTCCTTTTCTTTTCCTTTTGTTCCTGGGGAGGAGGAGGAACTCAATTATTTAAGAGCACAATGTCGCTGTCTGGCGGTCCCCGATCGGAACGATCTGCAGACAACGCAATTCTTCAAAGTGGCCTGCAGGTCAGGAGGACTTCAATGCGTGTCACCAAATCCATTTTAGCAGCAGAATGACCTCCCTTACAGGCTTCTCAGTTAGGTGATGAAGGAGTTACGTGCCTTGCTTTTCAGATCCGCGGACACACATCACCTAAACATTAAAAAAAAGAAAAGAAAGTCCTAATCACAGGGAAAGAGAGGATGCGTTTCTCCATTAGCATCAACCACGTAAAAAAGAAACACGAGAGGTGCAATGAGATGAACGCTGCATTTGGTTGATGAGCTAATTAACATTATACGAGAGAGAAAAAGAAGAGGTGATTGATGGACATCTTATTCAGTGCACCCTACAATCCCCTTCCACTCCACCTCCACCCCGGGGACCTCTGTTTCAGGAGCAGATAGGCTGAAAGTGAAAAGGTCCAAAGCCTCATCTGGCCACAGGCACAGTGAAATCATACCCACAGTGTGGCATGTGATCGGCACAGCAAGGCGGGGCCCAGTCCTCTCCTTCCGCCGTTTGAACCTTCCCCATTCGCGGTCAGGTTCCCGTTCACAACTGGGTGGAGTGAGGAAAGTCGCTGCGTAGTGCCTTACCCTAAGGACACACCACCATACCCCAGTGCCTTACCCTAAGGACACACCACCATGTCCAAGTGCCTTACCCTAAGGACACACCACCATGTCCAAGTGCCTTACCCTAAGGACACACCACCATGTCCAAGTGCCTTACCTCAAGGACACACCACCATGTCCAAGTGCCTTACCCTAAGGACACACCACCATGTCCAAGTGCCTTACAAGGACACACCACCATGTCCAAGTGCCTTCCCTCAACGTCACACCACCATGTCCAAGTGCCTTACCCAAAGGACACACCACCATGTCCAAGTGCCTTACAAGGACACACCACCATGTCCAAGTGCCTTCCCTCAAGGACACACCACCATGTCCAAGTGCCTTCCCTCAAGGACACACCACCATACCCAAGTGCCTTAAAAGGACACACCACCATGTCCAAGTGCCTTACAAGGACACACCACCATGTCCAAGTGCCTTACAAGGACACACCACCATGTCCAAGTGCCTTACAAGGACACACCACCATGTCCAAGTGCCTTACCCTAAGGACACACCACCATGCCAAGTGCCTTCCCTCAAGGACACACCACCATGTCCAAGTGCCTTACCTCAAGGACACACCACCATGCCAAGTGCCTTCCCTCAAGGACACACCACCATGTCCAAGTGCCTTACAAGGACACACCACCATGTCCAAGTGCCTTACAAGGACACACCACCATGTCCAAGTGCCTTACCCTAAGGACACACCACTATACCCAAGTGCCTTACCTCAAGGACACACCACCATGTCCAAGTGCCTTACCTCAAGGACACACCACCATGTCCAAGTGCCTTCCCTCAAGGACACACCACCATGTCCAAGTGCCTTACCCTAAGGACACACCACCATGTCCAAGTGCCTTCCCTCAACGTCACACCACCATGCCAAGTGCCTTACAAGGACACACCACCATGTCCAAGTGCCTTACCTCAAGGACACACCACCATGTCCAAGTGCCTTACCTCAAGGACACACCACCATGTCCAAGTGCCTTACCTCAAGGACACACCACCATGTCCAAGTGTCTTACCCAAAGGACACACCACCATGCCCAAGTGCCTTACCCAAAGGACACACCACCATACCCAAGTGCCTTACCCTAAGGACACACCACCATGTCCAAGTGCCTTACCCTAAGGACACACCACCATGTCCAAGTGCCTTACCCTAAGGACACACCACCATGTCCAAGTGCCTTACCTCAAGGACACACCACCATGTCCAAGTGCCTTACCCTAAGGACACACCACCATGTCCAAGTGCCTTACCCTAAGGACACACCACCATGTCCAAGTGCCTTACCTCAAGGACACACCACCATGTCCAAACCCTCATCGTTGGTGAACACCGGGTTTCTCTGACGCCTGACTTGGGCAAAGCGCCTTTATAATGGATATTCAGAGATATTCATAACTATAGACAGTGAAAGACAGATGCCGATACTGCAAACTAACACTGAGTCTTGACAGCGTCCCGGTTTATTTGTACTAACCAACGCAACAGCTTCAGATTTGCACGTCACAATTGAGCCACTCGCACATATTGTGGAAAGAAACTCTCTCTGTCTCTGCCTGTAGCGAAATCGTAGTTTACCACCCCTGTTTAATTTAACGATACGGAATTTAAAATCAAAGAGATATGAAGAGCAAAAACAGCCAGCAACAGAAAGAGCACTACTGCCGTTCGGCTGGGAGTAAAGGAACGGATCATTCAGATATGGTGGGAAAACCCGTCATTCAGATATGGTGGGGAAACCCTTCATTCAGATATGGTGGGAAAACCCGTCATTCAGATATGGTGGGAAAACCCATCATTCAGATATGGTGGGAAAACCCTTCATTCAGATATGGTGGGAAAACCCTTCATTCAGATATGGTGGGGAAAACCCGTCATTCAGATATGGTGGGGAAAACCCGTCATTCAGATATGGTGGGAAAACCCATCATTCAGATATGGTGGGAAAATCCTTCATTCAGATATGGTGGGGAAAACCCGTCATTCAGATATGGTGGGAAAATCCTTCATTCAGATATGGTGGGGAAAACCCGTCATTCAGATATGGTGGGAAAACCCTTCATTCAGATATGGTGGGGAAAACCCGTCATTCAGATATGGTGGGAAAACCCTTCATTCAGATATGGTGGGGAAAACCCGTCATTCAGATATGGTGGGAAAACCCTTCATTCAGATATGGTGGGAAAACCCTTCATTCAGATATGGTGGGGAAAACCCTTCATTCAGATATGGTGGGAAAACCCTTCATTCAGATATGGTGGGAAAACCCTTCATTCAGATATGGTGGGGAAAACCCGTCATTCAGATATGGTGGGGAAAACCCATCATTCAGATATGGTGGGGGGAAGACGATCTGGTGTTTACCTGCGTCAAACATTGATTGCCCATCATGACATTTACATCTGTTCTCTAACTGTGCTTATCGCACTGGTTGATTTGTGATGATTGTATGAGACTGATCACACGGAGGTCAGAAGAGGCGCTTCAGAGATACTCAAGTCCCTCTGAAAGCGTTTGATATCAACCCTGACTCCTGGGAGGAATCTGCAGTAGACCGTGACAAATGGCGCGCTGCTGTGCACAAAGGCGCCAAGTTGTGCGAGGCCAACAGGACTGCTGCAGCTGTTCAGAAGAGGCAGGCCAGAAAGTCACGGGCAAACAAGATCCCTGACAATGGTATGCCTGTCTTTGTCTGCCCCAACTGTCAGCGAATATTTCGTGCGCAGATTGGACTATTCAGCCATTTGCGCATTCACTGATAGATTCATGAGCATCCTCCCCCCCCCACCCCACCACCACCCTCCCCTCATCCCCCAGCTGGATGACAACGATGGTCATCATCGATCTCGATGGACACACCACCACCATGAGATTGATTAGCATTAACTTTGTATCTATGCATTTTATGTTCCTTGTGTATTTATGATGAATGACTGTGAAAGTATGTAACCATTGCATGGGTATAACTGTGACCATTGCAGGAAAGATCCTTATCAACTTAGTACTTCAGCATGTTATGTCCTTTATGTGTTTACACCGAGTGACTGTGATTTTCGTGTATTGTTTACGTAGCATACACCACACATGGATTTCTCTTATTGAAATAATAAAGTATTCTGTATTCTGTGTGAGTCAGCGAGAACAATTGGGGATGATTGTTCTGCCCGATCTGTATATACTCCATCTTCAATATTCTTTTACCCTTGTTTCTTTATCTGTTATCTGTTTACTTGTTGATATATTTCTTTGTTTATATGTTTATTTGTTAGTGTATTTGTTCTGTTTTATACTTATGCTTTCGATGACATATGTGGCCATGTTGTGTTTCTCCCGCAGCTGTATGTTTTGACCAAAGCGCAGCAAATTCCTAGCAGTCTATCATTTACCAATCAGCAGCCTGTGGCATGTACATATGACATGTAACAGACACAGATTGATGTGAGATCGAAGCCAGTTTCACGGTCAAGGCCTGGCCTCCTGGTCTGGATCCTTTGCTGTACCGTTGGTGCTGAGGAAGGTGGTGCCACACGATGCCAATATAAAGCAACTTCTAGTTTCTGGATTCTGAGTTGAGAAGTCAACAATAAGCGTACAGAAATAAGTAAATAAATAAATAATAATTATAATATAAAAAGGTAGTTGTAGTAGTAGTAGTAGTAGTAGTAATAATAATAATAATAATAGTTTTTTATGTATTTATCTATTATTTATTCACCTTTTCTTTCTTTTCTTTTTTCCTCAACGCCTGACTAAGCGCGTTGGGTTACGCTGCTGGTCAGGCATCTGCTTGGCAGATGTGGTGTAGCGCATATGGATTTGTCCGAACGCAGTGACGCCTCCTTGAGCTACTGAAACTGAAACCGAGTTGAGAATTGTCTTTTATGTGTGTTTGTAAGTATGTCCTGGTTGAGAATTGTCTTTTATGTGTGTTTGTAAGTATGTCCTGGTTGAGAATTGTCTTTTATGTGTAAACGTTTTTATGTATGTCCGAGTTGAGAATTGTCTTGTATGTGTGTTTGTATGTATGTCCTGGTTGAGAATTGTCTTGTATGTGTGTTTGTATGTATGTCCTGGTTGAGAATTGTCTTGTAGGTGTGTTTGTATGTATGTCCTGGTTGAGAATTGTCTTGTAGGTGTGTTTGTATGTATGTCCTGGTTGAGAATTGTCTTGTAGGTGTGTTTGTATGTATGTCCGAGTTGAGAATTGTCTTGTAGGTGTGTTTGTATGTATGTCCGGGTTGAGAATTGTCTTGTAGGTGTGTTTGTATGTATGTCCTGGTTGAGAATTGTCTTGTATGTGTGTTTGTATGTATGTCCGAGTTGAGAATTGTCTTGTAGGTGTGTTTGTATGTATGTCCGGGTTGAGAATTGTCTTGTAGGTGTGTTTGTATGTATGTCCTGGTTGAGAATTGTCTTGTAGGTGTGTTTGTATGTATGTCCGAGTTGAGAATTGTCTTGTAGGTGTGTTTGTATGTATGACAGTCGGTCATGTCTGACTATGACCACCAGAAGAGTAGAGGAGGCATCTGCTATCCTGACAATCTGGGCCAGAATTTGAGTGTCTTGATTACAGTGGTGAGTGTTGCATCCCCCCTCTCTCAGCCAGGAGTGTTTAAGGACAGTCAGCGCTTGGACGGTTCCCAGAGGACAGCTGACCCCTTAGGCTGAAGCACTAAGAGACAGTTCAACCTTGCCACCTCATTTCACAAAAGACTAAGCTGTAAATGACTTCCCATTGCTGTGGAGAAACCACTGATCATACGGCTTTCACTTTGCTGTTGGCCCAGATGTAAGTCTTCTATATGTATTCGGAATCCAGCAACCGACAATCCAATAACCAATTCCAACGATTGAAACTGACACTTCCTTCAAACTCGGATTCGGTTTTTTTCGTTAGTGGGTTGGGACTCCCACGTTCAGCCGAAAACACGAGTGGGCTTTAAAGTGCATGGCCGTTTTTACCCCCGCCATGTAGGCAGTCACATTCCGTTTTCGGGAGTTGCATGTTGGGTATGATCATGTTTTCAAGACCCACCGAAGGCTGACATGGATTGCGGGGTCTTAAACGTGCGTATAGATAGGCAGGTGTGTAAATCAGTCAATGTGCTAATATCTTCACAGTTGGAAAATACAGATTCAATCAGTCATTCCTTCATTCTGCATGCGTATACACTCAAAGGGGGTGCATGCACCAGCAAGTGTGCACATCTGTTGACCTTGGAGATCGGAAAAATCTCCACCCTTTTTCTGCCAGATGCCGTGACCCGGAATTCGAACCCGGGACCTCCAGAATGTATTGCCAAAGTTTCTATCACTCGGCTGTGGCACTCGTCCAAAGTGGAACTGAAAACTGAAGCTGAATCGTGTTGTTACTTTTCCCGCCCTCTTGGAGTCGTCTTGTTTCCGGCCCTGTGTGTCCACTGTTCACCCTCACTGTCTTCATGTTCCCTGTGTCCACTGTTCACCTTCACTGTCTTCATGTTCCCTGTGTGTCCACTGTTCACCTTCACTGTCTTCATGTTCCCTGTGTCCACTGTTCACCCTCACTGTCTTCATGTTCCCTGTGTCCACTGTTCACCTTCACTGTCTTCATGTTCCCTGTGTCCACTGTTCACCTTCACTGTCTTCATGTTCCCTGTGTCCACTGTTCACCCTCACTGTCTTCATGTTCCCTGTGTGTCCACTGTTCACCTTCACTGTCTTCATGTTCCCTGTGTCCACTGTTCACCTTCACTGTCTTCATGTTCCCTGTGTGTCCACTGTTCACCCTCACTGTCTTCATGTTCCCTGTGTGTCCACTGTTCACCCTCACTGTCTTCATGTTCCCTGTGTCCACTGTTCACCCTCACTGTATTCATGTTCCCTGTGTCCACTGTTCACCCTCACTGTATTCATGTTCCCTGTGTCCACTGTTCACCTTCACTGTCTTCATGTTCCCTGTGTGTCCACTGTTCACCTTCACTGTCTTCATGTTCCCTGTGTCCACTGTTCACCTCCACTGTCTTCATGTTCCCTGTGTGTCCACTGTTCACCCTCACTGTCTTCATGTTCCCTGTGTGTCCACTGTTCACCTTCACTGTCTTCATGTTCCCTGTGTGTCCACTGTTCACCTTCACTGTCTTCATGTTCCCTGTGTGTCCACTGTTCACCTTCACTGTCTTCATGTTCCCTGTGTCCACTGTTCACCCTCACTGTCTTCATGTTCCCTGTGTCCACTGTTCACCCTCACTGTATTCATGTTCCCTGTGTCCACTGTTCACCCTCACTGTCTTCATGTTCCCTGTGTCCACTGTTCACCTCCACTGTCTTCATGTTCCCTGTGTCCACTGTTCACCTTCACTGTCTTCATGTTCCCTGTGTGTCCACTGTTCACCTTCACTGTCTTCATGTTCCCTGTGTGTCCACTGTTCACCTTCACTGTCTTCATGTTCCCTGTGTGTCCACTGTTCACCCTCACTGTCTTCATGTTCCCTGTGTGTCCACTGTTCACCCTCACTGTCTTCATGTTCCCTGTGTGTCCACTGTTCACCCTCACTGTCTTCATGTTCCCTGTGTCCACTGTTCACCCTCACTGTCTTCATGTTCCCTGTGTCCACTGTTCACCTTCACTGTCTTCATGTTCCCTGTGTGTCCACTGTTCACCTTCACTGTCTTCATGTTCCCTGTGTGTCCACTGTTCACCCTCACTGTCTTCATGTTCCCTGTGTGTCCACTGTTCACCCTCACTGTCTTCATGTTCCCTGTGTGTCCACTGTTCACCCTCACTGTCTTCATGTTCCCTGTGTGTCCACTGTTCACCCTCACTGTCTTCATGTTCCCTGTGTGTCCACTGTTCACCTTCACTGTCTTCATGTTCCCTGTGTCCACTGTTCACCTTCACTGTCTTCATGTTCCCTGTGTCCACTGTTCACCTTCACTGTCTTCATGTTCCCTGTGTCCACTGTTCACCCTCACTGTCTTCATGTTCCCTGTGTCCACTGTTCACCTTCACTGTCTTCATGTTCCCTGTGTGTCCACTGTTCACCTTCACTGTCTTTATGTTCCCTGTGTCCACTGTTCACCTTCACTGTCTTCATGTTCCCTGTGTCCACTGTTCACCTTCACTGTCTTCATGTTCCCTGTGTGTCCACTGTTCACCCTCACTGTCTTCATGTTCCCTGTGTCCACTGTTCACCTTCACTGTCTTCATGTTCCCTGTGTGTCCACTGTTCACCTTCACTGTCTTCATGTTCCCTGTGTCCACTGTTCACCCTCACTGTCTTCATGTTCCCTGTGTCCACTGTTCACCTTCACTGTCTTCATGTTCCCTGTGTCCACTGTTCACCCTCACTGTCTTCATGTTCCCTGTGTCCACTGTTCACCCTCACTGTCTTCATGTTCCCTGTGTCCACTGTTCACCGTCACTGTCTTCATGTTCCCTGTGTCCACTGTTCACCCTCACTGTCTTCATGTTCCCTGTGTCCACTGTTCACCCTCACTGTCTTCATGTTCCCGGAAGAAATGACGTGTTCGCTCTCTTTCCTCTTTGTCTGGTGTCACTTTCCATCGTCAGTTTGCTGGACTGCTGCTCAGCTTCCATGGTGAGACGGCGTGACTGACGGCCACATCCTTCATTTCTTAGTTTACTTTATATCTGTTTGGGGTATTGTACACGATCTTTTTTTCTTTTCTTTTTTTTTTTATATTATTGCTGTTGGTGGTGCTGGTGGTGCTGCTGTTTACGATACCGTTGCTATGGTTACTGTGGTGGTGGTGGTGGTGGTGGTACTGCTGTTGTTGTTGTTGTTTTTGCTGCTGCTGCTGATGGTGATGCTGTTGTTGTTATTGGTGGTGGTGGTGCTACTGCTGCTGTTGTTGTTATTATTGCTGCTGCTACTGCTACTGCTGCTGTTGTCGCTGTTGTTGTTGTTGTTGATGCTGTCGCTGTTGTTGTCGTCGTCGTCGTCGCTGTTGTTGTTGTTGTTGTTGTTGCTGTTGTTATTGTTGTCGTCATCGCATTCGTTGTTATTGTTGTTGTCGGTGTTGTTGTTCTTGTTGTTGTTGCTGCTGCTTTTGTCGCTGTTGTTGTTGTTAATGCTGTCGCTGTTGTTGTTGTTGTTGTTGTCGTTGCTGTTGTTGTTGTTGTTGTTGTTGTCGGTGTTGTTGCTGCCTGCTTGCTTGTTGCTTTGCTCCATACTGCTGCAGGCAGTTAACAAACAAAAAACCCCGCGTGCCTTCTTCATCAAAGCACGTGCTGAGGGTATCGGTTACACCATTCAGAATAAAGCAATGTGCTTGCCATTGACGTAAATTGTCGAGGAGTCTTTCTAAAGGTCTTCGCGTGTTTTTTGTGGGAGGGGGAGGGGGGGTTGCTGTTTTTTTCTTTCTTTCTTCTTCTTTTTTCTAGGTATTTTTTTTCTTCCTGATATAGATTATGTATAAGATATTTAGTTTAAGAGTGCTTTTCGAATTGATTCTACATGAAGAATCAGCTGCGCTCAGGATAAAAGGTCATTGCAGATAAACAAACACATTAATATATAAACACTTTTTTTTTACACGAGACCAGACGAGGAAAAAAACTTATCAGTGTCTGATGACGCGAGTTATGTGAAAGTGTATGTGTGTGTTTGGGTGAGAAGGAGGGTGCGCGCGTGCGCATTAGTGTGTGTGTGTGTGTGTGTGTGTGTGTGTGTGTGTGTGTGTGTGTGTGTGTGTGTGTGTGTGTGTGTGTGTGTGTGTGCTCGCGCCCTCAGTATGATCATTCCAATCCAAGGAACCGTGTTCACCAGCATGTTTCTCACTCTTACTGTCCATTGTCTGACAGGCTTTCAAGCCGTGTGAACATCTCTCTCTCTCTCTCTCTCTCTCTCTCTCTCTCTCTCACACACACACACACACACACACACACACACACAGCAGGGAACAGAGGGGGTTCTCTCTCTCCCTCCCCTCCGACCCCCCACAGACCCCCCCTCTCTCTCTCTCTCTCTCTCTCTCTCTCTCTGTCTCTCTCACTGCATCTCCCCATCTCCCCATCTCTCTCACACAGGGTCGTGGCGGGGGGTAGTTACTGCTTTGACAAAACATCCCTGCAATACAAGAAGCAAAACAACAAAGACGGCCTCTGACAAAATGTCATGGAAGCGAACATTAAAGACATTACGCTTTAATGGCCCTCTCCCTCTGTGTGTGTGTGTGTGTGGTGTGGTGTGTGTGGTGTTGTGTGTGTGTGGTGTGTGGTGTGTGGTGTGTGTGTGTGTGTGTGTGTGTTGTGTTGTGTTGTGTTGTGTTGTGTTGTGTTGTGTTGTGTTGTGTTGTGTGTGTGTGTGTGTGTGTGTGTGTGTGTGTGTGTGTGTGTGTGTGTACATGTTTGCTTGCATGCATGAGTTACATTAAGACTGTTGCTATGTTTTAGAGAGAGACTGAGAAAGAGAGACAGGGCAGAAGAGAGAAAGAAGGAAAGAGAGAGAGGGGGGTGTGGACGGGGGGAAACGAGACAGTAAAAAGGAAACATGCAGAAAAGGAATCAAAACGACGATAGAAGAGCACGCACACACACACACACACACACACACACACACACACACACACACACACACACACTCACTCACTCACTCACTCACTCACACACACACACACACACACACACACACACACACACACACACAGACACACCCTATCTCACTGCCTTGTTTTCTGAAGAGGGCACATAACCCTATGTCACTGCCTTGTTTTCTGAAGAAGAGGGGTACATAACCCTATCTCACTGCCTTGTTTTCTGAAGAAGAGGGTTATAACCCTATCTCACTGCCTTGACTCTGAAGAGAAGGAGACCCTATCTCCAGGCGAACAAGAGAAGGATGAGGAAGAAGATGACGAAGAGAATAGGACGGGGGGGGGGGGGGAGAAGGACGATTAAAACGTACCAACAACTGCAACATCGAAATCAAACGGAAAAAAAAGACGAGATAAAGAAAAGAAAACAAAAGAGAGATAAGTAAAAGAATGAAAAAGAAAGAAAGAAAAAAGAAAGTAAGAAAGAAAGACACCCGACTGAAAACAGAAACACGATTCCTCAGGTAAGGGAGATGACCAGCATGGATTGACGCCCTCCCCCACACCTACCCCCAAACCCCTACCTTCATCCCACTCCCTTCCTCCATTCTCTCTTCATGGGAAACAACTACTATGGCATGGATGGATGGAAGGCGGGAGTTGAGAGGAGGAAGGAGGAGGAGGAGGGAGGAGGAGGAGAGGGGAGGGAGGAGGAGAGGGAAGGGAGGAGGAGAGGGAGGGGAAGAGGAGAAAGGAGGAGGAGGAGGGAGGGGGAGGAGGAGGAAGGAGGAGGAGGAGAGGGAAGGGAGGAGGAGGAGAGGGAAGGGAGGAGGAGAGGGAGGGGAAGAGGAGAAAGGAGGAGGAGGGAGGGGGAGGAGGAGGAAGGAGGAGGAGGAGAGGGAAGGGAGGAGGAGGAGAGGGAAGGGAAGAGGAGGGAGGAGGAGGAAGGAGGAGGAGGAGAGGGAAGGGAGGAGGAGGAAGGGGGAGAGGGAAGGGAGGAGGAAGAAGGAGGAGAGGGAAGGGAACAGAACGCGAGCAGGTGGAAGGGGTGGGATAGGGAGGGTGTGTGTGGGGGGGGGGGTGCTGTGAGAAAATAGCAGGTCAAGGTGTCTTCGTGGAGTGTTCTGCCAGTGGTAAAGCATCCGCACAAGAAACGAGAGACTCTGAACGCACTGGTTCGAATCCAATCACACAATGGCCAGTATTTTAACCCCCGACCACCAGACCTTTGAGTTGTGGTTTGGACGCAAGTCGTTCGGATGAGACGAATCAACCGAGCTCCCGTATGCAGCACACAATTAGGGCACTGAAAAAGAACCCATGGCAACAACAGGGTTTTCCTGGCAAAATTCTGCAGAAACAAATCCACTTCGATAAGAAAACAAATCAAATTGCAGGAAGAAAAAAGATATATACAAAACATTTTCATCAAAACCATTTCCTGGGGATTTTCTCTGGCCATTGAGAGGGAACGTGAGATGCAGAACGGCCACGCTGTCTCGTAAAGTGGGATCGTGAGAGAGCGTGGGCTGTCAAGGACTGTCCTGCAAAAATGTATGTGTATATATAAAAAGAAGAAAAAGTCCGCCTCGATGGAAAAACAAACCCACTTTAGCAGACAGAAAACAAAATAGTGGAGGGCGATGTGTTTACCAGGTTCTCCCAAGGGAAAGTAAGCACGGATATTTCACACGGAACAAAAAACATATGATATGACGGAAAGTAATGCAATGCAATACAAGGACACACAGCACAACGCAACAACACAACGCAACAACACACAGCACAACGCAACAACACAACGCAACAACACACAGCACAACGCAACAACACAACGCAACAACACACAGCACAACGCAACAACACACAGTGTGCCAACCACCTCAGGCTTGCCATTCCCCCAACGACCTCTCTAATCTCAAGTTCGTCTGATTTTTTTTTTTTTTTTTTTTTTTTTTTAATAATTACTTGTGATTTTTTTTAAAATACAGAACGGATGAAACGATGTCGAATGTCAATCTACGCACTGGGATACAGAGTCAATACTTGGTCAACGTGACTTCTCTCTCTCTCTCTCTCTCTCTCTCTCTCTCTCTCTCTCTCTCTGTGCATATGTGGGTGGGTGGGTGGGTGTGAGTGTGTGACTGTGTTCCCTTCATTATATGTTTATGATGATGATGGGCCGTTGATTAGTATTATAATTATCATTAGTAGTAGTAGTAGTAGTGGTGGTGGTGGTGGTAGTGGTAGTAGTAGTGGTAGTAGTAGTGGTAGTGGTAGTAGTAGCATTTACCATTGTTATTATTGTTGTGTCTTATCATTAATGTTTTTGTTGTCACAAGGACAGATTGGAAGACTACTAGGCAATGCCTAAAATCTTTATCCTTGAGTAATAAAGTTTTTGAATATCTCTCTCTCTCTCTCTCTCTCTCTCTCTCTCTCTCTCTCTCTCTCTAATTCGAGCTGGGCCCAAATCCCATTTGAGTCCGGTTTCTACACACATGTGAGACTGGAGCAGAGAGTATGCAATGTGCTTCGGAAGAATTCGGAAAGATGTTTAGGGTTTTGCAAGCCAGCCCTTCGTTGACTTTGCATTCAACAGGTAGGTTGCACCCTCCCAATGGAGAGAAACACAGAGAGAGAGAGAGAGAGAGAGAGAGAGACACTTTGACACTTTATTGTCATTACCTGCAAGGATCTATTGACAAGGGGGGGACGGGTTATTTTTGTTTAACACAAGAATAGCAGAACACATTCTGCTCGATCCAGTAGTACCTCTCACGTACCCTCTCACATTCTTTTTCAAAGTTCCTCAAATTTAAACAAATGAAATAAACACTTAGAAAAGAAAAAGAAAAAAAGAATAATATAACCAAACTCAGCCACCTATTCTGTTGTTTTGTTATGTAATTTATCGATATTTACTTATCATCAGAACACACACAAAACTAGATACTACACATGATTATTTTCCTCGTTATTACCGTTATTGTTATCGTTAATAAGGTTATGTCTTAATGTGTATGCTTCTGCAATAAATTTCGCTATCGACTGTAATATAACTTCATCATCAGACGATAAAGCAGCAACGAGATCATGTCTTTTAGCAATATCTAACTCAAAGAATGCACATTTTTTTCTCAGTTCATCATATGACTTACACTGAAACAGGAAATGTATTTCATCATCAACTGTGAATGCACACAAAGGGCATGGCGATTCTGTGGATGTGTCTGCTTGAAACCATCTTTTGTTTGCTTTAAAACCACATGTTCTCAGGCGAAATTTTGCCAAATTTAGTCTGTGCTATTTATTTGTTATAACTGTGAGATATTTTTCCATCTGAAATATGCTTTTAAATGTGAAAAACCAAGAGAGAGAGAGAGAGAGGGACGGAGACGAACGAACGGACGGACGGCCATTGTTTCATTGCCATAGACACCACTATACCTTTGGAAAGGGGGACAATGTATGAAAACATGGATTGCGTCGGTATACAAAGATTAGTAGTTAAGAGTAAAGATAACAACATAACACTGAATTATGAATGTCGACACCGACAATCGCATTAGAGAGAGAGAGAGAGAGAGAGAGAGAGAGAGAGAACGCAAGCGTGGCACCTTGACAACTGGTGAAGCAACGAATGTGTGTACTGGTGCAGGGATCATGCGCGTTCTGACACACACGCACCTACGTATGAATGCCCCCCCCCCCCCCCCCCCCCCCCCCCCCCACACACACACAAGACAACACACACACACACACACACACCACTCCCCCAGAGATAGAGACAGAGATACAGACAAAGACAGAGATGGAGACAAAGACGGAGACAGAGACAACGACAGAGACAGAGACAGAAAGGTCAAGCAACAGCAAACTTCAAAAGACAAGGAAAACTAACCCCTATCCACTTCAGCTCAGATGAATCAAGGAAACCTACAGACCCTTAACCAATGAAGAGGAAGCAGAGGCCCACCTCGTGGAGGAGGAGCTTTTAGAAAGAGAAAGAGGGTGACCTTCTTCTTCTTCTTCTTCTTCTTCTTCTTCTTCTCCGCTCATTAGCTGCAACTCCCACGTCAACTCGTGTGTGTACGCGTGGGTTTTTACGTGTGTGGACGTTTTTACCACAACCATGTAGGCATACGTCTGGAGACGTTTTCCCTTGCAACACCCGTGGGAAGTGCTGTGCATCCAGAATCGGCCTCCTCTCCCATATGAGGACACACACTTACAGATAAGCCTGCCTGCCTGCTCATCCGTCGGTCCGGCGGGAGACTCCATCATCATCGTCGTAGGCAGACGTACTCCGTTTTCGGGGGTGTGGGTGCTGAGTGTGTTCTTGTTTCCATAACCCACCGAACGCTGACATGGGTTACAGAATCTTATTTGATCCCATGTGTGTGTGTTAAACGCATGAAAGGGGTTCAGGCAGTAGCAGGTCTTGAACAAAATCATTGGTGACGCTGGAGATGTGAAAAATCTCCACTCTTATCGCACCAACACCCCGACCGAGGTTTGATTCGCTTTAACCACACGGATATCGCGCCCGTTGATGACGATGATGAAATCAACAGATACATAGATAGATAGATAGATAGATAGACCGGTAATAGGTAGATAGGTAGACAGACAAATAAATAAGTAAATCAATGAATCAATCAGTCAATAGATAAATAAATGAACGAACATAACGTAACTGCAAAACGAGACTTAAGGCAAACAGAGATGGCTAGCAAAAACTGACGTCTTCTGCGGCCATCCGTCACGTCCCCCCCCTCCACCCCCCTCCACCCACCCCCTTCTCCACAAAACGTACACAGTGCTATGGTGTGGTGAACTGGGTGGTAAGGGATGGTACACAGTGCTATGGTGTGGTGAACTGGGTGGTAAGGGATGGTACACAGTGCTATGGTGTGGTGAACTGGGTGGTAAGGGATGGTACACAGTGCTATGGTGTGGTGAACTGGGTGGTAAGGGATGGTACACAGTGCTATGGTGTGGTGAACTGGGTGGTAAGGGATGGTACACGGTGCTATGGAGTGGTGAAGGGGGTGGTAAGGGATGGTACACAGTGCTATGGTGTGGTGAACTGGG
This sequence comes from Babylonia areolata, assembly GCF_041734735.1. Lineage (NCBI taxonomy): Eukaryota > Metazoa > Mollusca > Gastropoda > Neogastropoda > Buccinidae > Babylonia > Babylonia areolata. The sequence goes on from NC_134897.1 coordinate 45,852,599, forward strand.
TGGTAAGGGATGGTACACGGTGCTATGGTGTGGTGAAGGGGGTGGTAAGGGATGGTACACAGTGCTATGGTGTGGTGAACTGGGTGGTAAGGGATGGTACACAGTGCTATGGTGTGGTGAACTGGGTGGTAAGGGATGGTACACAGTGCTATGGTGTGGTGAAGGGGGTGGTAAGGGATGGTACACAGTGCTATGGTGTGGTGAAGGGGGTGGTAAGGGATGGTACACAGTGCTATGGTGTGGTGAACTGGGTGGTAAGGGATGGTACACAGTGCTATGGTGTGGTGAAGGGGGTGGTAAGGGATGGTACACAGTGCTATGGTGTGGTGAACTGGGTGGTAAGGGATGGTACACAGTGCTATGGTGTGGTGAACTGGGTGGTAAGGGATGGTACACAGTGCTATGGTGTGGTGAACTGGGTGGTAAGTGATGGTACACAGTGTTATGGTGTGGTGAACTGGGTGGTAAGGGATGGTACAGGGTGCTATGGTGTGGTGAACTGGGTGGTAAGGGAGGGTACACAGTGCTATGGTGTGGTGAACTGGGTGGTAAGGGATGGTACACAGTGCTATGGTGTGGTGAACTGGGTGGTAAGGGATGGTACTGCTATGGTGTGGTGAACTGGGTGGTAAGGGATGGTACTACTATGGTGTGGTGAACTGGGTGGTAAGGGATGGTACTGCTATGGTGTGGTGAACTGGGTGGTAAGGGATGGTACTGCTATGGTGTGGTGAACTGGGTGGTAAGGGATGGTACACAGTGCTATGGTGTGGTGAACTGGGTGGTAAGTGATGGTACACAGTGCTATGGTGTGGTGAACTGGATGGTAAGGGATGGTACACAGTGCTATGGTGTGGTGAACTGGGTGGTAAGGGATGGTACACAGTGCTATGGTGTGGTGAACTGGGTGGTAAGGGATGGTACAGAGTGCTATGGTGTGGTGAACTAGGTGGTAAGGGATGGTACACAGTACTATGGTGTGGTGAACTGGGTGGTAAGGGATGGTACACAGTGCTATGGTGTGGTGAACTGGGTGGTAAGGGATGGTACACAGTGCTATGGTGTGGTGAACTGGGTGGTAAGGGATGGTACACAGTGCTATGGTGTGGTGAACTGGGTGGTAAGGGATGGTACTGCTATGGTGTGGTGAACTGGGTGGTAAGGGATGGTACTGCTATGGTGTGGTGAACTGGGTGGTAAGTGATGGTACACAGTGCTATGGTGTGGTGAACTGGGTGGAAAGGGATGGTACACAGTGCTATGGAGTGGTGAACTGGGTGGTAAGGGATGGTACACAGTGCTATGGTGTGGTGAACTGGGTGGTAAGGGATGGTACACAGTGCTATGGTGTGGTGAACTGGGTGGTAAGTGATGGTACACAGTGCTATGGTGTGGTGAACTGGGTGGTAAGGGATGGTACACAGTGCTATGGTGTGGTGAACTGGGTGGTGAGGGATGGTACACAGTGCTATGGTGTGGTGAACTGGGTGGTAAGGGATGGTACACAGTGCTATGGTGTGGTGAACTGGGTGGTAAGGGATGGTACACAGTGCTATGGTGTGGTGAACTGGGTGGTAAGGGATGGTACACAGTGCTATGGTGTGGTGAACTGGGTGGTAAGGGATGGTACTGCTATGGTGTGGTGAACTGGGTGGTAAGGGATGGTACTGCTATGGTGTGGTGAACTTTGTGGTAAGGGATGGTACTGCTATGGTGTGGTGAACTGGGTGGTAAGGGATGGTACTGCTATGGTGTGGTGAACTGGGTGGTAAGGGATGGTACACAGTGCTATGGTGTGGTGAACTGGGTGGTAAGTGATGGTACACAGTGCTATGGTGTGGTGAACTGGGTGGTAAGGGATGGTACACAGAGCTATGGTGTGGTGAACTGGGTGGTAAGGGATGGTACACAGTGCTATGGTGTGGTGAACTGGGTGGTAAGGAATGGTACAGGGTGCTATGGAGTGGTGAACTGGGTGGTAAGGGATGGTACAGGGTGCTATGGTGTGGTGAACTGGGAGGTAAGGGATGGTACACAGTGCTATGGTGTGGTGAACTGGGTGGTAAGGGATGGTACACAGTGCTATGGTGTGGTGAACTGGTTGGTAAGGGATGGTACACAGTGCTATGGTGTGGTGAACTGGGTGGTAAGGGATGGTACACAGTGCTATGGTGTGGTGAACTGGGTGGTAAGTGATGGTACACAGTGCTATGGAGTGGTGAACTGGGTGGTAAGTGATGGTACACAGTGCTATGGTGTGGTGAACTGGGTGGTAAGTGATGGTACACAGTGCTATGGTGTGGTGAACTGGGTGGTAAGGGATGGTACACAGTGCTATGGTGTGGTGAACTGGGTGGTAAGGGATGGTACTACTATGGTGTGGTGAACTGGGTGGTAAGTGATGGTACACAGTGCTATGGTGTGGTGAACTGGGTGGTAAGGGATGGTACACAGTGCTATGGTGTGGTGAACTGGGTGGTGAGGGATGGTACACAGTGCTATGGTGTGGTGAACTGGGTGGTAAGGGATGGTACACAGTGCTATGGTGTGGTGAACTGGGTGGTAAGGGATGGTACACAGTGCTATGGTGTGGTGAACTGGGTGGTAAGTGATGGTACACAGTGCTATGGTGTGGTGAACTGGGTGGTAAGGGATGGTACTGCTATGGTGTGGTGAACTGGGTGGTAAGGGATGGTACACAGTGCTATGGTGTGGTGAACTGGGTGGTAAGTGATGGTACACAGTGCTATGGTGTGGTGAAGGGGGTGGTAAGTGATGGTACACAGTGCTATGGTGTGGTGAACTGGGTGGTAAGGGATGGTACTGCTATGGTGTGGTGAACTGGGTGGTAAGGGATGGTACACAGTGCTATGGTGTGGTGAACTGGGTGGTAAGGGATGGTACACAGTGCTATGGTGTGGTGAACTGGGTGGTAAGTGATGGTACACAGTGCTATGGTGTGGTGAACTGGGTGGTAGGGGGGGCGGGGGTGGGAGGTGGCTAGGGGGAAGGAAGGTATGTTAAACGGCCAAGCTGTTGTAAATAATACACGACGAGCATAGTGATTTTCTTCCCATTGTGAGAGTTGGAAAGATCTGTGACCGACCAACCGAACGAACACATGAATAAATGAAGGGCAGAAGAAAGTTGTTTTGCTTGTCAGTTTAACGACTTCTCTTTTATGAAGTCCTTTACAAAACTGTAACTGTACTTTGATTTTTTATTGAAATTCCACCCTCATTTCACCCTCATTTGCCCAGCTTCCCCCAACCCTCCATTCATTCACATCTCCCACCCCTTCCAACCAATAATACTCAAATGTATTCATAAATACTTTTAAAAAATGTCTTCAATCACCGATATATGTGACGGGACATTAAACAAAATTCTTTCATAAAAAGGAAGGAAGGAATTAAACGACGATGTATCACACAACGAATGAACGAATAAACCAAAATGAAAGAAGTTCAAACTGCTCACCAGAATGTGGAATCATCACTTGAATAACTGATTATCCTAAACAATAAACCCGGATGAGATAGAATAGAGCCAGTTCTTTCAGGAGGCCTGTTCTTACTGACACAAGAGGGATCAGGTGTCAAGCAGGTGTGTGTCCTGTGCTTTGGAAAGTCGTTATTATTTTTTCTCGTTTCAGGAGTGTCACCTGCTGAAATTGCACTCGTTAAACGCACCTGTTCGGTTGAAAAACACGCATGCGGTATGCTGAAAACTCGTCACGCAGCGAACACACGAACATGTATTTTGAAATAGCGTGCTCGGAGAGACCCACACACTCAACACGCATACTCACTCACGCACGCACGCAAGCAGGCAGGCCAAGCAGGCAAGCACACACACACGCG
>NC_134897.1:45861461-45863961 GCF_041734735.1 Babylonia areolata
CACACACACACACACACACACACACACACACACACACACATACAAAGCCAAAGCCATGCATGCACCCACATATACACACGCATGCACGCACACACAACCAACACACACACACACACACACACTCACACACACACACACACACACACACACGCACGCACGCACGCACGCGCACACACAAACACACAACCCCTTACCCAGTCACCCCAGCCGTTCCCAACAATACCACTGACACAAAAAAAATTGTCTGTCTGTGTTGTGTTTTATCGTCCCCCTGAGCCACCCGTTTCAGCAAGTTGAGTGATTACTCCTGCCCTCCACCCCCCTCCTCTTACTCCCCTCCTCTCTCTCCCTGATAACCCATCACCTCCGCCCCTCCCCCCAAACCCCCTCCCCGCCGTCCACACACACATGCTCTTGCTTCAATAAGAACACGCGAGCGTAGCGCGTTGCATGTCGGTGACCTTATGTGGTTGAACTGTTGCAAAGCATGAAATATACATACATCGATAGACCCACTCCCATCTTACCCTGCCATCTTGGCTGTGGAAGAGCGCAAATGGCATGGCCCCAACGTTCCCAGGGTTTTATTTCAATAAGAAAGAGGTGGGGAGGGGGGGAGGTGAGGAGTGATGGCTTGACTGGGTGAGATGGTCGACTGGGGGGCTGACATGTTGACATTTCTTCGTGTGCACACACATACATACATAGAGACATACAGAGAGAGAGAGAGACAGAGACTATACACCGTTGTTATGTTAGCCGGACACTCACCATCATTTTCTCTTGTCTCTGACAAGGTAACTGAACAAGCTCCCGGAAGGTCGTACTGTGTGGAACCCTGCATATATATATATATATATATATATATATATAGAGAGAGAGAGAGAGAGAGAGAGAGAGAGAGAGAGAGAGAGAGAGAGAGAGATTGATATGTATGTACTTTATTTTCCCCTCAAAGCGAAACACTAGATCATGCCACTAGATTCAATCAGCGACTCAGTGGAAGTCCATAGGAAACCAGTAGCAGAGGAGGTGGAAGAGAGGGGGGTGGAAGAGAGAGGGGTGGAAGGGAGAGAGGATGGGTTATGGTAAAGAGGCTAGTCCGTATTACCATGTTGTCAGTACTCAAGTCCTGTAGTTTGCCGTTCCACCCTTTGTAGCGAGCTTCGAGCATTCATCGCCGGTCAGTTTCAGTGACGGGTTCAAAAAGGTGTCAAAAGTGTGCGGTTCTCATCGATGTACGCTGCACCACATCTGCGCTTTTTGGGGGGGATTTGTGTGTGTGTGTGTGTGTGTGTGTGTGTGTGTGTGTGTGTGTGTTTTCTTGTTGTTTTTTTGTTTGTTTTGGTTTGTTTTGGTTTGGGGGTTGTTGTTTTTTTGTTGTTGTTTTTTGTTTTTTTGTTTTTTGTTTTTACTTTGTTAGCTTGTTTGTTTGTTCGCTGTTGTTGGGTTTTGTTTTTCCTTTTTCTGTTTTTTCCTTTTCTGGAATCTGTGACAAAAAGGCGACAACGAAGAAGAATACTACGTGAAGATGTGTTCCAGTCAGGTGATACAGCATTGTATGTGTTCCAGTCAGGTGATACAGCATTGTATGATGTGTTCCAGTCAGGTGATACAGCATTGTATGATGTGTTCCAGTTAGGTGATACAGCACTGTATGATGTGTTCCAGTCAGGTGATACAGCATTGTATGATGTGCTCCAGTCAGGTGATACAGCATTGTATGATGTGTTCCAGTCAGGTGATACAGCATTGTATGATGTGCTCCAGTCAGGTGATACAGCATTGTATGATGTGTTCCAGTCAGGTGATACAGCATTGTATGATGTGTTCCAGTCAGGTGATACAGCATTGTATGATGTGTTCCAGTCAGGTGATACAGCATTGTATGATGATGTGTTCCAGTTAGGTGATACAGCACTGTATGATGTGTTCCAGTCAGGTGATACAGCATTGTATGATGTGTTCCAGTCAGGTGATAGAGCATTGTATGATGATGTGTTCCAGTCAGGTGATACAGCATTGTATGATGTGTTCCAGTCAGGTGATAGAGCATTGTATGATGTGCTGCAGTCAGGTGATACAGCATTGTATGATGATGTGTTCCAGTCAGGTGATACAGCACTGTATGATGTGTTCCAGTCAGGTGATACAGCATTGTATGATGTGTTCCAGTCAGGTGATACAGCATTGTATGATGTGTTCCAGTCAGGTGATACAGCATTGTATGATGTGTTCCAGTCAGGTGATACAGCATTGTATGATGTGTTCCAGTCAGGTGATACAGCATTGTATGATGTGTCCCAGTCAGGTGATACAGCACTGTATGATGTGCTCCAGTCAGGTGATACAGCATTGTATGATGTGTTCCAGTCAGGTGATACAGCATTGTATGATGTGTTCCAGTCAGGTGATAGAGCATTGTATGATGTGTCCCAGTCAGGTGATACAGCACTGTATGATGTGTTCCAGTCAGGTGATAGAGCATTGTATGATGTGT
>NC_134897.1:45868961-45918961 GCF_041734735.1 Babylonia areolata
TGCCATAGGCATACCTATACACCACTACCACTACCTTCCCATCGCCTTGAAATTGAAGTTAGCCCTCATTTTAAGAAATTGAGAAGTGGAGTTTTAATCTTTTACTTTGAATTGTCTGCAGTTTACTGAATACATTGCTGAAGTATACTAATCACTGCAAAAACAAATAGCAGTGCACTGACTGAGTAAACAATTTTGAATGCCTTTGATTTTAATACAACTCGATTATTATCTCTGATAATACAGAAATTTTTACTGGCAAATATGGCAGACTTCATCAGCTGTGTGTGTGTGTGTGTGTGCTTTATTGTAACATAAGACAGTGTAGTATGTTCCCCTTCAGCTACTTTTACAGTGCAACCTGTTGATATGTTTGCAGTATTGGTGACCAGAAGCTGAAAACACTCTGCAAACACTACAAGGAGTTTGGACTGGTCCCACGGAACCTGAAGTCTGGTGGGAGAAAAAATAACACAAAGGCTCTCTCCCTCCCTGACACCGAACGTGTTGTTGACTTCATTAAAGGCTACGCTCAACATCATGCTGTCAGTTTGCCTGGTCGAGTCCCTGGATTCAAGAGAGATGATATCCAGTTGCTTCCGTCAGCAGAGACAAAAAGCGGCATCTTCAGGCTGTACCGTGCAAGTTGCCAGAATGCAGGTCAGCACTGAAAATTTCTGAATTTCTGAATCCACAACTAAAAAATTATGAATGAAAAAAATTAAAAAGATGGGACAGTTTTACAACTAAGGTAATTACACACAAGTCGGCTTATTGTTATTTAACATGCACACCAAGACTGTAACATTATGGACCAATAATTATATGTATATTATATATATATATATATATGTATATATATTTAAATGACAGATGATTAAATGACCCTTTGGTGACATGCCTTTGATGTTTCATTGTACTAGGTCTAGGAATGGCACAACAAACCATAGCATTGTAAGACTGTGTACATAAATCACAAGTAATGTGATTTTTTTATGAAAGTAGTATAGCAGACATAAATGAATAATGGGAAAAAATGTAAACATAGTGTAAAACATAATTTTTTATATTCTGATGGTTTGTTTCAGGTCATCGGCATGTGAGTGCCTCAACTTTTAGGAAGCTCTGGCTGCAGCTCTGCCCTGTCATTGTGGTGACCAGACCTCTGACTGACCTTTGTTGGCGGTGTCAGCAAAACACAACACAGATCTTTCGGGGAGCTAACCTGACCCTGGAAGAAAAACAAGCCCTTATGGAAAAACATCAGCAGCATCTGAGTCAGGTTGATGCTGAACGACAGCTCTACCGGGACATGGTAGCTAGCTCAAAGGCAACAGTGACAGAGCATGCATTTGCCAACCTTGGCCCATCTGTTCCCAACAGTAAGGACATCAGAATGCACTACTCCTTTGACTTTGCTCAACAGGTGCACTACCCCAGTTGGCCAGATCAGCCAGGTCCCATGTATTTCCTCACCCCAAGGAAATGCAGTATTTTTGGGATTTGCTGTGAAGGTTTTCCAAAGCAAATTAACTACCTCATTGATGAAAGTGTTAACGTCAGCAAAGGTTCAAATGCAGTGATCAGCTACCTACATCACTTCTTTGAAAACTTTGCTGTCGGTGAAATGCATGTTGATCTGCATTGTGACAACTGTTCTGGCCAGAACAAAAACAAATTTGTGCTCTGGTATTGTGCCTGGAGAGTGATGCGGGGCCTCCACACCAGTATCACAGTAAACTTTATGCCTCCTGGGCATACAAAGTTTTCGCCAGATTGGTGTTTTGGCTTACTGAAACGCTGCTTCCGTCGTACCCCAGTTCACTGTCTGGAAGATCTGTGTCGGGTTGTCAGCAGCTCAACCCCAGAGTCCGGTGTGAACATTCCACAGCTTGTCGGCAGGGAGGACTGGTCAGTCACTGTGCCAACCTATGACTGGCAGAACTACTTGAAGCCTGCGTGCTTTGAGTTCAGGGGCATCAAAAAGTGCGCACATTTTAGATTTAGTGCAGAGCGGCCTGGCTTTGTGTTCTTCAAATCTGGTCTGTTGGATGAAGAACAGAGTCAACAGCTGGTGAAGCCAGCAGGATACCAGGGGCTTGCTGCCATGCCTCTTGCTCTGCCCCCTCCAGGGCTGGACTACACTCGGCAGAACTACCTGTACACAGCCATCAGGGAGTTTGTGAAAGAAGAACACAAAGACACTGTGTGCCCTCCTCCCCAAGAAGATCGCACCGAAGAATAAATCCCCAGGCTCAGTTTCTGTTTCAAGGATGTGTACGTACTGATCCATATACACCACTTCACGTGCTGTTAAAAAAAGTTTCTATTTCAAGGTGTCAAAGTGTGCGTACTGATCCATATACACCACTTCACATGTGCTGTGCTGTTAAAAAAAAGTTTCTATTTCAAGGTGTCAAAGTGTGCGTACTGATCCATATACACCACTTCACATGTGCTGTGCTGTTAAAAAAAAGTTTCTATTTCAAGGTGTCAAAGTGTGTGTACTGATCCATATACACCACTTCACATGTGCTGTGCTGTTAAAAAAAAAAGTTTCCATTTCAAGGTGTCAAAGTGTGTGTACTGATCCATATACACCACTTCACATGTGCTGTGCTGTTAAAAAAAGTTTCCATTTCAAGGTGTCAAAGTGTGTGTACTGATCCATATACACCACTTCACATGTGCTGTGCTGTTAAAAAAAGTTTCCATTTCAAGGTGTCAAAGTGTGTGTACTGATCCATATACACCACTTCACATGTGCTGTGCTGTTAAAAAAAGTTTCCATTTCAAGGTGTCAAAGTGTGTGTACTGATCCATATACACCACTTCACATGTGCTGTGCTGTTAAAAAAAGTTTCCATTTCAAGGTGTCAAAGTGTGTGTACTGATCCATATACACCACTTCACATGTGCTGTGCTGTTAAAAAAAAAAAGTTTCCATTTCAAGGTGTCAAAGTGTGTGTACTGATCCATATACACCACTTCACATGTGCTGTGCTGTTAAAAAAAAAAAGTTTCCATTTCAAGGTGTCAAAGTGTGTGTACTGATCCATATACACCACTTCACATGTGCTGTGCTGTTAAAAAAAAAAAGTTTCCATTTCAAGGTGTCAAAGTGTGCTTCCCTCTGATTCAGTTGTGGTGTGAACAGCTGCTGTGTTAGTGCTTTTATTTGTCTCTTCACAAGATTCAAGCATCAAAATGTAAGTGCATTTATTGTTATTTTTTTATATTATTATTATTATCATTATTTTTAGAAATCCGTTTCCGTTTCAAGAAATGTCAAAATTATTATTATTGTTATAAAACTGTATTAAAATATGCTGGCTGAACTACTTGTGTCATTGCATGAGAAGCTGAAACTACTATTTGGCATAAGTTTATTTTTAATCTTTTTGTTTATTTTTTAAGCCAAGTTTTTGTTTACTGTTAAATCCTTTCACCATTTATTTGAATGGGAGACTACCTTGTATTAAGTTTATGCAGCATGCAATATGCTCCATCATGTGACATGTCAAATGCACTCACTGTGGAAACAACATGCTTACACATGCATGCATACACACATAGTGACATACTTACAAACACACACACACACACATACATACATACATGCACAAAATAACCTGCATATATGCATTGTATGGCTTCATGTGGCTGTGTGCTGATATAAATGAAATATTTCTGGATATAAATTTCTCAGTGTGTTTTATTGGTCTGACTGGAAAATCTGCGTACAACGTACAACTGTTAGCAGACCCATAATGGGCATATCAAAAGAAAGAATTAAAATTTTACTAGTTCAGACAATGTATTCGACATTAATCTTGTGTTCTGCAAAGTTTTGGAAAGTTTGGTGAATATTGAAGGTCCGTTGCTAAGGAAAATCTGATGCAGCATGACACAAAATCTTTAAAGTCCATTTTCTCAAAATGGCCGCCTTGATACATACCAACTTCAAAGCTGCATATCTCGGTCAGTTTTTTTAATACAATAATGATACTTATATCATATTAATCTTCATTAAATCTAGTTTTCGAATATGTACATATCTCAAAAAGTGAAAATTATAACTTATGGGTGATTTTGAGAGAACGGGTCACATTTACTTGTTTAATTTTGTTCGGCCTTTTTTTTTCTTTTTTTTACGCACACAAAGTAAGGGTATAGGCTCCTGCAGTACGATGGATTTATAGCAAGGTCAATCATCTGCTCCGTTTCTTAAAATAAAATAAAAGAAACAGGTGTAGTACAGTTTGTACTGATCAGTTCTTCCTCACGCCTTCACACCCCCTTCACACCGAAACTTTACCCCAAAACCAGCAAAAAGTGCAACAATATGAACAGAACAGATTAATGTTAATAACGACATCCGAACAGCAATATCAGTGACATTTTCAGAAAATCATTGTGGTTGTTTCCAAACTAAATAGAACATTTACCGTAAAAAATAAGAAGAAAACATATATATATACATATAACAAAACAATACGCACAATGCAGCGATTAATTCCACCATTAGCAACAAGTCATGAAGCCAGCTATTACTTGACACAAAGCTTGTCCTTTCCCTATCGTATTCACACAGTTTCGCTGATACCTGTTTCACGTATTTGCAATTTACTCGATTTTCAATTATCATGAGAAAAGAAACAACACCTTTTGTTTTTTTATGGAAAAGGAAAAACGAAATATAAATGAAAGAGAAGAGAGGAGAGAGAGAGGGGGGGGGAGAGGGAGATTTATAATTGGAAGCAGTTTTCATTTTTGTAGCCGGATGATCAAAATGCAATGTCCATCAAAATAAGTTCATTGCGAAATGCAACATGAATGTTTTTGGTGCTTTTCTTTTTGGCTGTTTGTTTATTTAATTACTCTCTGCGGGAAGGCGGGACAGGGGAAGACGGCCTGTAATTCACTCAAAGCAGGGAACGGAGTCAAATCAATCGGACAAGGAGGGAGGTGGCAGGGTGGTCAATACAGAAACCGTCCGGCTCTGGGTTCGAATCCCGCTCTCGCCCTTTCTCCCAAGAGCGTTTAGTCATTCGGGCGAGACGATAAACCGAGGTCCCGTGTGCAGCACGCACTTGGCGCACTGCAATGAGCCCATGGCAACGAGAGTGTTGTCTGTGGTAAAACACTGTAGAAGAAAGTCACTCTGTCATATATCAACATGCACTGAAGGCCTGAGTTGGGTTATGCTGCTGGTCAGGCATCTGCCCAGCAGATGTGGTGGAGTGTATGGAGGTGTGTCCGAACACAGTGACGCCTCCTTCAGAAACTGACAGTGAAACAATGTGACACGGAGAAATACCAGGACGGAAGCCACGCAGACAGGAACTCTGATTGCTGTGTCAAGTTTTCCTTTCTCTCTATCCACTCACCAAACTTCGTGTGCTGGAGTGACCGACCTCCCCCCCCAACCCCCCGGCCTTCCTCTCCCCCCTGTGTCCTCCCCATGCCCCCCCCCTCCACACACACACACACACACACACACAAAACCCAACATATTCTTTGCTGTTTTGCGAAAGCACCAGACAAAATACACTTGTCAGATTGATTTCTCAACTGACGTGATCCCCATGTTGTTTTGGTAGTGTGTGTGTGTGTGTGTGTGTGTGTGTGTGTGTGTGTGTGTGTGTGAGTGTGTGTGCGTGCGTGTGTGGCGTGTGTGTGGTGTGTGTGTGGCGTGTGTGTGCGTGCGTGTTTGCCTGCGTGCGTATGTGTGTGTGTGTGTGTGTGTGTGTGTGTGTGTGTGTGCTGTGTGTGCTGTGTGTGTGTGCGTGTGTGTGTGTGTGTGTGTGAGAGAGAGAGAGAGAGTGTGTGCGTGTGTGTTTGTCTGTGCGCGGGCGCGCGCGCGCGTGTGTGTGTGTGTGTGCGTGTGTGTGTTTGCGTGCGTGTGCATGTGAGTGTGTGTGTATGTGTGTGTGTGTGTGTGTGTGTGTTGTTTGTTTGTTTTTCCTCTTCCACGACATGTCCCAATGGGGGTCAAAGGAGTAAGTTGTTTTGGTTTGTTTGTTTGGGTGGGTGTTTGTTTGTTTGTTTGGGTGGGTGTTTGTTTGTTTGTTTGCATGGGTGTTTGTTTGTTTGCTTGCTTGCTTGCTTGGGTGTTTTTGTGCTTTTATATAGTCGTGTTTCTGGAGTCTTGACAGACTCTACACAAGATGACAGAAAGGAAGCATTATTGGTGATATCCCATGAGGCAGACAAGCCATAGACAAGACATGATGCACCAAAGGATGGCGCTTGCTCCGGACTTCTCATAAGGCATACACAGACAGAGAGAGAGACAGACAGACAGACAGACAGACAGACAGAGAGGAGGGAGAGAGAGCAGATAGCAATTTGCTCCCAATATTGAAAGAAGGCTCCACGGAATATTAAACGCAGCACGGATAATTCAGTGTTGCAGACAACGACGACTGTGTTTATGGATGCTCATTTGGGAGAGAGGAAGAAAACTGGAAAAGGAAATGGAGGCAAAAAGAAAAGAAAAAGAAACAGGAGTAAAATAAAGGAGGGAAGGAAAAAAAGAAAGAAAGAAAGAATAGATAATTATTCAGGTTACGAAGGGTAAAAAAAAGGAATATAAAGAAACAAAGAAAGATATACAGGAAAGAAAAGGGAAAGAAAATGAATATTAAAAAAAAAAAACTGATGGAACAAAAGGAAGAACAATTAATGTGGAAAGAAGAAATGAGCCCAAAGAAAGAAAAGAAAGAAAGAAGAAGGAAAGAAGGAAAAGGAGGATAGAGGCAGGGATTGAAGGAAGAGGGAAAGAAGAAATAAGACCAAAGAAAAGAAAAAGGAAAGAAAAGAAAGAAGGAAAGAACGAAAGAAGGAAAAAGAGGATGGACGGAAGAGGGAAAGAAGAAATAAGACCAAAGAAAAGAAAAAGGAAAGAAAAGAAAGAAAGAAAGAAGGAAAGAACGAAAGAAGGAAAAAGAGGATGGACGGAAGAGGGAAAGAAGAAATAAGACCAAAGAAAAGAAAAAGGAAAGAAAAGAAAGAAAGAAGAAAACGAGGATGGAAAGAAAGAGGGAAAGAAGAAAAAGAAAAAAAATAGAGAAAAGGTTCGTGTTGACAGTTCATGAAGCTTCAGCAAGGCAGCTCACATAAAATGTAGGCTTGCGTGATCTCCGCCTTATCAAAGGGGAGAGAAAGCTCTTGCTCCCCCCTCCCCCCCCTTTCCTCTCCTTCCCCCAACAATCCCCACCCCCACCCCCCACATCCCCCCTTCCCCTGACCCCTGAAATACAGCAAAGATGGGTGGATCAATCGGGGGGCGGGGGGTGGGGAGGATGTTAAACGCACCACAAATGATTTAATGGTGTTGCAGAGAATGGCTTGTACACGAACACACACACACACACACACACACACGCACACACACGCACGCACACACACACACACACACACACACACACACACACACACACACACACGCACACACACACACACACACACACACACACACGCACGCACACACACACACACACACGCACGCACACGCACACACACACACTAGTACACACACACACACACACACACACACACACACACACAATGGCACACGCACACACGCACACACACACACACACACACACACACACGCACATACACACACACACACACACACACACACACACGCACGCACACACACACACACACACGCACGCACACGCACACACACACACTAGTACACACACACACACACACACACACACACACACAATGGCACACGCACACACGCACACACACACACACACGCAATCACGCACGCACACGCACACACACACACTAGTACACACACACAGACATACACACACAAACACAAACACGCACTCGCGCACGCGCGCGTGCACACACACACACACACACACACACACACACACACACACACACACACAAACACAAAACCAACGGAGTCAGGTTTCACAATGCCACTGAAAAAGCAGATCGTTCCCAAGCTACAGCTTCACACGTTGTCTGGGTGTGATACCTAGGATCTTCAGGACTATTTACAGACACCCTTATTGGGCGGAGTGGGGGGAGGCGCTTCCCCCGAGACAGCTCTTCTTCGTACAGAAGGTCCTTGGGAATATCGGTCATTGTTCTTTCTTGCGACGTGTCAGAGCCAGCGAGTTAGTGAGTTGGTATTGGCCTGCTAGTTGCGCGGAAGTAGAAGCCTTATTGAATCTGGGACAGGTGCTTGTCAATAACACAGAGAAGAGTGGGATGGCACGCACGCACACAGAGAGAGAGAGAGAGAGAGAGATAGAACTCAGAACTCAGAAATGTTTTATTGTAGAAGGCCTTCTGACCCATTACAATGTTGAGCACACACAATCCCCCCCTCCACCCCCACCCACACACACACACACTTGCGCGCGCGCAGACTCGATTTTGTAAAACCGGTCATGCAAACACATGAATCCAAAAATCAAAAAGGTAAATGCCTTCCACCGTGAGCAAGTCCGCTTAAGCATGTACGTTCGTTGTTTTAAATGTATAACCTAACAGAACTCAGGTTGTGCCCGTTATCATAATAAAGCAGCGCGACGTTTATTTGAGGCGGGTGGCTAGACACCCTTATGGAATTAAAAACGAGATCCATAAAAGGGCGTCGGCTCAGGAGAACCACCGACGGCCATCTAGCTCCACCGTGCTGTGTGCATGCCACACGCAGTTGGCCCCCGGGGTGTGTCTACCCATGCATGCAAAGTCTGGATCCGGCAGAATCTGCGGAAGAAACCTATCGGTTCAACGGAGAGGAAGGCGGTTACAGCAACGCACTGTGGAGTGCAGAGAGCAAGATGAGACACCGAAAGGATATCTTGGTCATCCACTGCATCCGCGCTCATCCTCCAGTCGTCTCGACTTAGTCTTGCCACTGGAAATTGGTGGACCCGGACGAGAGAGTGAGGTCGACGTTGCGCAACTCCTCTTCACTTTAAACAAACTCATCGCGCAAGTCAACAGTCCTCCTTAATGACCTTTCATCCTTGTTGTTGTTGTTGTCGCTGTATCTGTTGTTGCTGTTGTTGTTGTTGTCGCTGTATCTGTTGTTGTTCTTGTTGTCGCTGTATCTGTTGTTGTTCTTGTTGTCGCTGTATCTGTTGTTGCTGTTGTTGTTGCTGTTGTTGCTGTTGTTGTTGTTGTTGTTGTCGCTGTATCTGTTGTTGTTGTTGTCGCTGTATCTGTTGTTGTTGTTGTCGCTGTATCTGTTGTTGCTGTTGTTGTTGTTGTTGTTGTCGCTGTATCTGTTGTTGTTGTTGTCGCTGTATCTGTTGTTCTTGTTGTCGCTGTATCTGTTGTTGTTCTTGTTGACGCTGTGTCTGTTGTTCTTGTTGTCGCTGTATCTGTTGTTGTTCTTGTTGTCGCTGTATCTGTTGTTGCTGTTGTTGTTCTTGTTGTCGCTGTATCTGTTGTTGTTCTTGTTGTCGCTGTGTCTGTTGTTGTTCTTGTTGTCACTGTATCTGTTGTTGCTGTTGTTGTTCTTGTTGTCGCTGTATCTGTTGTTGTTCTTGTTGACGCTGTGTCTGTTGTTGTTCTTGTTGTCGCTGTATCTGTTGTTGCTGTTGTTGTTGTTGTCGCTGTATCTGTTGTTGTTGTTGCTGTTGTCGCTGTGTCTGTTGTTGTTGACGCTGCATCTGTTGTTGTTGTTGTCGCTGTATCTGTTGTTGTTGTTGTTGTTGTCGCTATATCTGTTGTTGTTGCTGTTGTTGTTGTTGTTGTCGCTGTGTCTGTTGTTGTTGTTGCTGTTGTTGTTGTTGTTGTTGTCACTGTGTCTGTTGTTGTTGTTGTTGTTGTTGTCACTGTGTCTGTTGTTGTTGTTGTCACAGTTGTCTGTTGTCGCTGTTATTGTTTCTCGATGTGCGTTCCTCTTCTTTTTCTGCAGGCTACCATTGCTGAGTGACATGTGTTCGCCAAACAACGGCCACATCTGCAGAAACGTTGCCAGCGTTCTGAGTGTGAGAGAGACAGACAGTGAGACACAGGGGGAAAGAGAGAGACAGAGACAAAGGCCCAGAGAGAGATACAGAGACAGAGAAAGACAGAGACTGACTGGCAGACAGAGAGAGACAGAGACTGACTGGCAGACAGAGAGAGACAGAGACTGACTGGCAGACAGAGAGAGACAGAGACTGACTGGCAGACAGAGAGAGACAGAGACTGACTGGCAGACAGAGAGAGACAGAGACAGACTGGCAGACAGAGATGCAGTGTGTGTCACAGAGATAGAGGTTATATGAGACTGACAGAGACACAGAGGGAGACTGACAGAGACACAGAGGGAGACTGACAGAGACAAACGGGATGAAAGAGAGACAGAAAGAGAATGTGAGAGAAGCACACACACACACACACAAACACAAACACACACACACACACACACACACACACACACACACACACACACAGGCAGAGAGACAGAAACACAGAGAGAAAAGAGACAGACAGACAGACTGACAGAGAGACAGAGACATAAACAGTGACACCGAAAAAGAGAGAGGGACAAAGAGAGAGGGGGTGGAGAGACAGACACAGAAACAATCCCTGAAACACAGCATACCCAAACATCCCCGCGGTGAAACAACTCAGCCCGCGGCAAATGATTTAGCGATGCAATAGCATGCCAGTTGAGAAAGCTGGTTTGGGGTGGGGAGAGGGGTAGGAGGGAGAGTGGGTAGTGGACGAACAGGGGAGGGTGGCAGTGTGGAGGTGGTGGGATTACATGTGCAAGGAGGGGAGGGGTGGAGTTAGAGGAAAGGGATTAAAGGATCGATCCCTTGATGTATGTGTGCTCCTCTTCACCTGCTGACCAGTTCTGTACAGGAAATTAACTCTTCACTGGCCCTGTTCCAACTCTTTGCGGGGCGAGGGGGGATGGGGGTGGGGGGGGGGGGGGGGGGGGGCTGCTGCATCATCACGTCTGGTAGCGCAGTGGCAAGGTGCACGGCCTGGCTTACTTAACTCATTCAGCACCTGTACCCGAGCTGGCATAGCTCTGGCGTCAAACTTCATCTCATTAAAAGTTTCGTTTTTGTTTTGTTTCTTACGTTCTTACAAATGCATCGAACCGGAAGAAAAGGGAACTTTCTTCTACAGTATTTCTAGATACTATCTTTCCCTTTCATTTTTTTTCCCCGTTCGTGGGCTGCAGCTACCACCTGCATGACCGTTTTTACTCCGCCAAGTAGGCAGCCATACTCTGTTTTCGGGTGTGTCCATGCTGGTTATGTTCTTGTTTCCATAACCCACCGAACGCTGGCATGGATTACAGGATCTTTAACGTGCGTATTTGATCTTCTGCTCGCGCATACACACGAAGAGGGTTCAGGCACGAGCAGGTCTGCACATATGTTGACCTGGGAGACCGGAAAAATCTCCACCCTTTCCCCACCAGGCGCTGTTACCGAGATTCGAACCCGGGACCCTCATACCGAAAGTCAAACGCTTTTACCGTTCTGCTGTTGCATCCGTCTTTTTCCTTTGATGAGGCGAAGAGCACGCAAGCCTACACTCCATGTGAGCTGCGTTGTAGAAACTCCTGTGTGGATATGAGGTATGTGTGTGGATATGTGGTATGTGTGTGGATATGTGGTATGTGTGTGGATATGAGGTATGTGTGTGGATATGTGGTATGTGTGTGGATATGTGGTATGTGTGGGTATGTGTGGGTATGTGCGGTATGTGGTATGTGTGTAGATGTGTGGTATGTGTGTGGATATGTGGTATGTGTGGGTATGTGCGGTATGTGGTATGTGTGTAGATGTGTGGTATGTGGGTATGTGTGGTATGTGTGTGGGTGTGTGGTATGTGGGTGTATGTGAGCTGCGTTGTAGAAACTCCATGGTGTGTCTGCACGCAATTTGTAGGAAAACAGTTTACCTATATTTTCTGCGGTATGTATCAGTATAACATTACATCCCGTTGATTCTGTAAACTCCCCGGGGTTGAAAGGGTTGATTTCATCCAGTTCCCAACAACTTGTTCAACTTTATTGAATGTGGGACGTTTTGCGTGTAACGATAAAAAGAATGACAGAAATAAGGGGAGAGGAGGTGAGGAAGAATCAGAGACTGTGTGAGTGGTCGTGTGTGTGGGGGGGGGGGGGGTATATGTGTGTGGATGTGTGTGGATGTGGGTATATAATATGGATGTGTGGATGTCGGTGGATGTGTGTGTATGTGGGTATATGCGTGTGGATGTGTGTGGATGTGTGGTATGTGGGTATATAATATGGATGTGTGGATGTGTTGGATGTGTGTGGATATGTGTTGTGTGGTATGTGGGTATATGCGTGTGGATGTGTGTGGATGTGTGGTATGTGGGTATATAATATGGATGTGTGGATGTGTTGGATGTGTGTGGATATGTGTGGATGTGTGGTATGTTGGTATGTGTGGTATGTGTGTGGTATGTGTGGGTGTGTGTGGTATGTGGGTATGTGTGGGTGTGTGTGGTATGTGGATATGTGTGGTATGTGTGTGGATGTGAGGTATGTGTGGGTATGTGTGTGGATGTGAGGTATGTGTGGTATTTGTGTGGATGTGTGGTATGTGTGGGTGTGTGGTATGTGTGGGTGTGTGAGGTATGTGTGTGGATGTGAGGTATGTGTGGTATGTGTGTGGATGTGTGTGGTATGTGCGGGTGTGTGTGGTATGTGGGTATATGAGTATGTGTGGTATGTGTGTGTGTGTGTGGTATGTGGGTATGTGTGGTATGTGTGGTATGTAGGTATATTTATAACACAGAGAGAGAGAGAGAGAGAGAGAGAGAGAGAGAGAGAGAGAGAGATAATAAATGAATGAATGAATTTTCTTTAATGAGGGAAATGGAATTAGCAAGGACAGGGTTTTTTTATTCATCCAACCCCCAGGGCAAAAAAATTCAACAAAAGAGAGAAAGAGAAACTGACAGAGAGAGAGACAGAGACAGACAGAGACAGAGAGGCAGAGACAGATAAACAGAGGTAGAGAGAGACAGGGCAAGAGAGAGACAGGGATAGAGAGACAGAGAGCGAGACACAAACAAGCAGAGAGGATTGAAAATAAAATACAAATTGTCCCCCTAAATAACAGCACGCCAAAACGGTTTAGTGAAACAGCCGAACGCACTGCAGATGATTTCGTGTTGTGAAAGGGACACAGAAAACTGTAGAACTTGGGCTGGGGGCAGGACATAGAGAACTGTAGAACTTGAGCTGGGGGCAGGACATAGAGAACTGTAGAACTTGAGCTGGGGGCAGGACATAGAAAACTTGGGCTGGGGGCAGGACATAGAAAACTAGAACTTGAGCTGGGGGCAGGACATAGAAAACTTGGGCTGGGGGCAGGACATAGAGAACTGTAGAACTTGAGCTGGGGGCAGGACATAGAGAACTGTAGAACTTGAGCTGGGGGCAGGACATAGAAAACTTGGGCTGGGGGCAGGACATAGAGAACTGTAGAACTTGAGCTGGGGGCAGGACATAGAGAACTGTAGAACTTGAGCTGGGGGCAGGACATAGAAAACTTGGGCTGGGGGCAGGACATAGAAAACTGTAGAACTTGGGCTGGGGGCAGGGCATAGAAAACTTGGGCTGGGGGCAGGACATAGAAAACTTGGGCTGGAGGCAGGACATAGAAAACTGTAGAACTTGGGCTGGGGGCAGGGCATAGAAAACTTGGGCTGGGGGCAGGACATAGAAAACTTGGGCTGGGGGCAGGACATAGAAAACTGTAGAACTTGGGCTGGGGGCAGGACATAGAGAACTGTAGAACTTGAGCTGGGGGCAGGACATAGAAAACTTGGGCTGGGGGCAGGACATAGAAAACTGTAGAACTTGGGCTGGGGGCAGGGCATAGAAAACTTGGGCTGGGGGCAGGACATAGAAAACTTGGGCTGGGGGCAGGACATAGAAAACTGTAGAACTTGGGCTGGGGGCAGGGCATAGAAAACTTGGGCTGGGGGCAGGACATAGAAAACTTGGGCTGGGGGCAGGACACAGAGAACTGTAGAACTTGGGCTGGGGGCAGGACATAGAAAACTTGGGGGGCTGGGGGCAGGACAGAGAAAACTTGGGGGGCTGGGGGCAGGACACAGAGAACTTGGGGGGCTGGGGGCAGGACACAGAGAACTTGGGGGGCTGGGGGCAGGACACAGAGAACTTGGGGGGCTGGGGGCAGGACACAGAGAACTTGGGGGGCTGGGGGCAGGACACAGAGAACTTGGGCTGGGGGCAGGACACAGAGAACTTGGGCTGGGGGCAGGACACAGAGAACTTGGGGGCTGGGGGCAGGACACAGAGAACTTGGGGGGCTGGGGGCAGGACACAGAGAACTTGGGCTGGGGGCAGGACACAGAGAACTTGGGGGGCTGGGGGCAGGACACAGAGAACTTGGGCTAGGGGCAGGACACAGAGAACTTGGGGGGCTGGGGGCAGGACACAGAGAACTTGGGGGGCTGGGGGCAGGGACACAGAGAACTTGGGCTGGGGGCAGGGACACAGAGAACTTGGGCTGGGGGCAGGACACAGAGAACTTGGGGGGCTGGGGGCAGGACACAGAGAACTTGGGCTGGGGGCAGGGACACACAGAACCTGGGCTGGGGGCAGGGACACACAGAACCTGGGCTGGGGGCAGGGACACACAGAACCTGGGCTGGGGGCAGGGACACACAGAACCTGGGCTGGGGGCAGTGGCGGCTGGGAAAATGGAATGAGAGAGGGACAAGGGGAGTGTGTAGTCCTGGATGTGTGTGTGCGCACGCAGAAGATCAAATACGCACGTTAAAGATCCTGTTATCCATGTGAACGTTCGGTGGGTTATGGAAACAAAAACATACCCAGCATGCACACACCCAAAAACGGAGCATGGCTGCCTACATGGCGGAGTAAATACACAGAACGGTCATACACGTAAAATGTTACATGTATGTCTGAGTGTGTATGTGTGCGTGCCTGAAATCTGATTGAATGACACAGGAAACGAAAGATGAGCGCCCAGTGGCAGCCGTCAGTTGGCTGTACCCAGGTAGGCAGCCTGTTGTGCAAATGACCCCGAGTTTGTAAAGAGCTTAGAGCTTGGTCTCCGACCGATGATATGCGCTTCAGAAGTTTCCATATCAAATCCAATCAAATGGAGGAGGGAAGGTGGAGGGGTTTAAGGATCGATCCCTTTATACCCCTGCTTCCCCTCTCAGCTGTTGGTGGACACAGCTTTGTTCAGGATAGTAACTCTTCTCTGGCTTCTCTGGTTTCTTCAACTCTGTATGGGTCTCCATCGTCATGAGTGGCGGTTGTAAGGTGTGCTGCAGGCATCGGCTGAAAGGTTTAGTCAGCCGGTTAGGGAACGAGTTGTGTGGATACATGGTTGCTTTGTTGAATCTACGACCTTGTGCATGTCAGTGAAAGACAGAAGGGTGGAGGTGCAAGACAAAAAGAGAGAAAGAGAGAGAGAGAGAGAGAGAGAGAGAGAGAGAGAGAGAGAGAAACTGAGAAAGAGAGAGAGAGGAGGGAGATAAAGAGATTGAGAGAGAGGGAAAGCGAGAGAAAGAAAGAGAGCGCTCGAGAATGTTAACATGCATGATCGTGCGTGCTTACGGGTGTGTGCATGCCTGCGTGTGTGTGTGTGTGTTGGCGCGCGCGCGCGCGCGTCAGTGTGTGTGTGCGTGTGTGTGTGCGTGCGTGCGTGTCTGTATGTCAGTGTGTGTGTCTGTCTGTCTGTTTGTTGGGGTGTGTGTGTGTATGTGTGTGTGCGTGCGTGTCTGTATGTTAGTGTGTGTGTGTGTGTGTGTGTCTGTCTCTGTGTGTGTGCGTGTCTGTGTGTCTGTGTGTGTGAGTGCGGAGAGAAAGGGGGGGGGGGTGGCGGGGGGATTACAGGATCGATCCCTTCAGGTCTCTCTGTGCTGCAGCAGTCACCTGCTGATCGTTTTGTTCCGGAAATTAACTCCTCACGGGCCGTGCTCAAAGTCTTCATGGGCCTCATTAACACCCTCCATACCGCCCACCTCTTTTTGATCCGGGGTCATCGGGAAATGACTGAGTGACTGGATAATTGGCTGCTTTAGTGAAGTTAGGATTTTGCAATTCTCAGCGAGGGTAGGGGGCTTGCGTGCTTGCGGTGTGGGGGGTGGGGTTGGGGGAGGTGTAGGAGGAAGTAAGAGAAATAGAGAGAAGGAGGGGAGGAGGAGGAGAGGGGGAGACAGAGAGAGAGTGAGGTAGGAGAGAGGCGGAGAGAAAGAGACGGAGAGAGAGAGTATGTCTGACAGAGAGAGAGACAGAGGAACGGAGAGAAACAAAGACAGAGAGGAAGGGAAAGAGAGAGACGGAGAGAGAGAGTATGTCTGACAGAGAGAGAGACAGAGGAACGGAGAGAAACAAAGACAGAGAGGAAGGGAAAGAGAGAGACGGAGAGAGAGAGTATGTCTGACAGAGAGAGAGACAGAGGAACGGAGAGAAACAAAGACAGAGAGGAAGGGAAAGAGAGAGACGGAGAGAGAGAGTATGTCTGACAGAGAGAGAGACAGAGGAACGGAGAGAAACAAAGACAGAGAGGAAGGGAAAGAGAGAGACGGAGAGAGAGAGTATGTCTGACAGAGAGAGAGACAGAGGAACGGAGAGAAACAAAGACAGAGAGGAAGGGAAAGAGAGAGACGGAGAGAGAGAGTATGTCTGACAGAGAGAGAGACAGAGGAACGGAGAGAAACAAAGACAGAGAGGAAGGGAAAGAGAGAGGGAGAGAGAGAGAATGTCTGACAGAGAGAGAGACAGAGGAACGGAGAGAAACAAAGACAGAGAGGAAGGGAAAGAGAGAGGGAGAGAGAGAGTATGTCTGACAGAGAGAGAGACAGAGGAACGGAGAGAAACAAAGACAGAGAGGAAGGGAAAGAGAGAGGGAGAGAGAGAGTATGTCTGACAGAGAGAGAGAGAGAGGAACGGAGAGAAACAAAGACAGAGAGGAAGGGAAAGAGAGAGACGGAGAGAGAGAGACAGAGACAGACACACAGAGAGACCAATGTGTGTATGTGAGTGGATGAGTGCGTGTGTCTATGTCCGTGTCTGTCTTTAAGTTTGTCTGTGTATGTCTGTGTCTGTGAGTTTGTCTGTGTGTGTCTATGTCTGTGTCTGTCTGTGAGTTTGTCTGTGTGTGTCTATGTCTGTGTCTGTCTGTGAGTTTGTCTGTGTGTGTCTATGTCTGTGTCTGTCTGTAAGTTTGTCTGTGTGTGTGTATGTCTGTGTCTGTCTGTGAGTTTGTCTCTGTGTGTCTATGTCTGTGTCTGTCTGTGAGTTTGTCTGTGTGTGTCTATGTCTGTGTCTGTCTGTGAGTTTGTCTGTGTGTGTCTATGTCTGTGTCTGTCTGTGAGTTTGTCTGTGTGTGTCTATGTCTGTGTCTGTCTGTAAGTTTGTCTGTGTGTGTCTATGTCTGTGTCTGTCTGTGACTTTGTCTATGTGTGTGTCTATGTCTGTGTCTGTCTGTGAGTTTGTCTGTGTGTGTCTATGTCTGTGTCTGTCTGTGAGTTTGTCTATGTGTGTGTCTATGTCTGTGTCTGTCTGTAAGTTTGTCTGTGTGTGTCTATGTCTGTGTCTGTCAGTGAGTTTGTCTATGTGTGTGTCTATGTCTGTGTCTGTCTGTGAGTTTGTCTCTGTGTGTCTATGTCTGTGTCTGTCTGTAAGTTTGTCTGTGTGTGTCTATGTCTGTGTCTGTCTGTGAGTTTGTCTATGTGTGTGTCTATGTCTGTGTCTGTCTGTAAGTTTGTCTGTGTGTGTCTATGTCTGTGTCTGTCAGTGAGTTTGTCTATGTGTGTGTCTATGTCTGTGTCTGTCTGTGAGTTTGTCTCTGTGTGTCTATGTCTGTGTCTGTCTGTAAGTTTGTCTGTGTGTGTCTATGTCTGTGTCTGTCTGTGAGTTTGTCTATGTGTGTGTCTATGTCTGTGTCTGTCTGTAAGTTTGTCTGTGTGTGTCTATGTCTGTGTCTGTCAGTGAGTTTGTCTATGTGTGTGTCTATGTCTGTGTCTGTCTGTGAGTTTGTCTCTGTGTGTCTATGTCTGTGTCTGTCTGTGAGTTTGTCTGTGTGTGTCTATGTCTGTGTCTGTCTGTGAGTTTGTCTGTGTGTGTCTATGTCTGTGTGTGTCTATGTCTGTGTGTGTCTGTCTGTGTCTGTCTGTGAGTTTGTGTCTGTCTGTCTGTTACTGTGTAAGTCCAACAGATTAGTTGCATAATGCCAGTCACTCTCACACATGCAAAATAAATAAAATAAAATAAAAGAAACAAAATCAAAAACAGTGAGAGAGGTATCAATGACAGAGAAAGACAGACAGACAGAGAGAGGTATCAATGACAGAGAAAGACAGACAGAGAGAGGTATCAATGACAAAGACAGACAGACAGACAGAGAGAGGTATCAATGACAGAGAAAGACACACAGACAGAGAGAGGCATCAATGACAAAGAATGAGAGACAGACAGACAGAGAGAGGCATCAATGACAGAGAAAGACAGACAGAGAGAGGTATCAATGACAGAGAAAGACAGACAGACAGACAGAGAGAGGTATCAATGACAAAGACAGACAGACAGAGAGAGGCATCAATGACAGAGACAGACAGACAGAGAGAGGTATCAATGACAGAGAAAGACAGACAGAGAGAGGCATCAATGACAGAGAAAGACAGACAGACAGACAGAGAGAGGTATCAATGACAAAGACAGACAGACAGAGAGAGGTATCAATGACAGAGAAAGACAGACAGAGAGAGGCATCAATGACAGAGAAAGACAGACAGAGAGAGGTATCAATGACAAAGACAGACAGACAGACAGAGAGAGGTATCAATGACAGAGAAAGACAGACAGACAGAGAGAGGCATCAATGACAGAGAAAGACAGACAGACAGAGAGAGGTATCAATGACAGAGAAAGACAGACAGAGAGAGGTATCAATGACAGAGAAAGACAGACAGACAGACAGAGAGAGGTATCAATGACAAAGACAGACAGACAGACAGAGAGAGGTATCAATGACAGAGAAAGACAGACAGACAGACAGAGAGAGGCATCAATGACAGAGAAAGACAGACAGACAGAGAGAGGCATCAATGACAAAGAATGAGAGACAGACAGACAGAGAGAGGCATCAATGACAGAGAAAGACAGACAGAGAGAGGTATCAATGACAGAGAAAGACAGACAGACAGAGAGAGGTATCAATGACAAAGACAGACAGACAGAGAGAGGTATCAATGACAGAGAAAGACAGACAGAGAGAGGCATCAATGACAGAGAAAGACAGACAGACAGACAGAGAGAGGTATCAATGACAAAGACAGACAGACAGAGAGAGGTATCAATGACAGAGAAAGACACACAGACAGAGAGAGGCATCAATGACAGAGAAAGACAGACAGACAGAGAGAGGCATCAATGACAGAGAAAGACAGACAGACAGAGAGAGGTATCAATGACAGAGAAAGACACACAGACAGAGAGAGGCATCAATGACAGAGAAAGACAGACAGACAGACAGAGAGAGGCATCAATGACAGAGAAAGACAGACAGACAGAGAGAGGCATCAATGACAGAGAAAGACAGACAGACAGACAGACATAGAGAGGCATCAATGACAGAGAAAGACAGACAGACAGAGAGAGGCATCAATGACAGAGAAAGACAGACAGACAGAGAGAGGCATCAATGACAGAGAAAGACAGACAGACAGAGAGAGGCATCAATGACAGAGAAAGACAGACAGACAGAGAGAGGCATCAATGACAGAGAAAGACAGACAGACAGAGAGAGGCATCAATGACAGAGAAAGACAGACAGAGAGAGGCATCAATGACAGAGAAGACAGACAGACAGAGAGAGGTATCAATGACAAAGACAGACAGACAGACAGAGAGAGGCATCAATGACAGAGAAAGACAGACAGACAGAGAGAGGCATCAATGACAGAGAAAGACAGACAGACAGAGAGAGGCATCAATGACAGAGAAAGACAGACAGACAGAGAGAGGCATCAATGACAAGAGAAAGACAGACAGACAGAGAGAGGTATCAATGACAGAGAAAGACAGACAGACAGAGAGAGGCATCAATGACAGAGAAAGACAGACAGACAGAGAGAGGCATCAATGACAGAGAAAGACAGACAGACAGAGAGAGGCATCAATGACAGAGAAAGACAGACAGACAGAGAGAGGTATCAATGACAGAGAAAGACAGACAGACAGAGAGAGGCATCAATGACAGAGAAAGACAGACAGACAGACAGACATAGAGAGGCATCAATGACAGAGAAAGACAGACAGACAGAGAGAAGTATCAATGACAGAGAAAGACAGACAGAGAGAGGCATCAATGACAGAGAAAGACAGACAGACAGAGAGAGGTATCAATGACAAAGACAGACAGACAGACAGAGAGAGGCATCAATGACAGAGAAAGACAGACAGACAGAGAGAAGTATCAATGACAGAGAAAGACAGACAGACAGAGAGAGGCATCAATGACAGAGAAAGACAGACAGACAGAGAGAGGCATCAATGACAGAGAAAGACAGACAGACAGACAGAGAGAGGCATCAATGACAGAGAAAGACAGACAGACAGACAGACAGAGAGAGGCATCAATGACAGAGAAAGACAGACACACAGACAGAGAGAGGTATCAATGACAGAGAAAGACAGACAGACAGAGAGAGGCATCAATGACAGAGAAAGACAGACAGAGAGAGAGAGGTATCAATGACAGAGAAAGACAGACAGAGAGAGAGACGTATCAATGACAGAGAAAGACAGACAGACAGACAGAGGCATCAATGACAGAGAAAGAGAGACAGACAGACAGAGAGAGGTATCAATGACAGAGAAAAAGAGACAGACACAGAGAGAGGCATCAATGACAGAAAGCTGTTGAGCAATTTCAACGTGTAAGTGAGCAAGTAGGACACAGTCATTTTGACTTTCAATCCATTGCTATTCACTTCTTCTCCTTCTCCTTCTTTTTCTTCTTCTGCTTCTTCTTCTTCTTCCTCCTCCTCCTCCTACTCCTTCTGCTTGTTATCATTCTTCTTCTCCTTTTCCTTCTGCTTTTTCGCCCAGTTTCCCCCAACCCTCCATTCATTCACATCTCCCACCCCTTCCAACCGATAATACGCAAATGTATTCATAAATACTTTAACAAAATGTCTTCAATCACCGATATGTGTGACGGGACATTAAACAAAATTCCTCCTCCTCCTTTTTCGCCTTCTCCTTCTCTCCCCTTTCTTCTCCTTTTTCTTCTCCTTCTTCTCCTGCTTTTCATCCTCCTCCTTCTCCTCCTCCTTCAAAAGCCAAAGAACACCAATTCTTCAACTAAAATAACACACGGCAATATACGTGACAAAACATGTGACAACAACCAGCTCTCCGCATAATTAAGCATCTCTCCAACATCCAAACGCTTCTTCCCATGCCCCCCCACCCCCCAACCCCCCCAGCCCCTCCCCTCCCCCGCCCCAGCCCCCCACTCTCCCCCCCCCAAAAAAAACAAACAAACAAAAAACAAAAAACATCACCCCCGAAACAAATTACACACACACACACACACACACACACACACACACACACACACGGTCCATGCAAATTAACCCTACACAGGAAAACAAGCATGTGCCACAATAATATTCCACAACCGCTGTACATCCGGAGATCAGATCCAAAGCGACAGTTTGCGAGCCCATGGGCAATCCGAGATAGACAGGGACAGAGACAGACAGACAGACAGACAGCGCGAGAAATTATTCTCTCCAACAGTGTACACCGAACCACCATGTTAGCCAACGGTTTGTCGCAATCCCAGACTTTCCAACGCTTTGAGAGAAAGTGTTGGGTGAGCGCTCCCTCACGTTTCTTCTCACTTTTCGACACAGCGTGGATTGGGAAAGGATGGTCGTTTCCCTCTCAAAGCTTCGCTCAATGTATGACACAGCGTGGATTGGGAAAGGATGGTCGTTTCCCTCTCACACCTTCTCTCAATGTGTGACAGCGTGGATTGCATTGTGGGAAAGGATGGTCGTTTCCCTCTCACACCTTCGCTCAATGTGTCACAGCGTGGATTGCATTGTGGGAAAGGATGGTCGTTTCCCTCTCATACCTTCTCTCAATGTGTGACAGTGTGGATTGCATTGTGGGAAAGGATGGTCGTTTCCCTCTCACACCTTCTCTCAATGTGTGACACAGCGTGGATTGCATTGTGGGAAAGGATGGTCGTTTCCCTCTCACACCTTCTCTCAATGTGTGACAGTGTGGATTGCATTGTGGGAAAGGATGGTCGTTTCCCTCTCACACCTTCTCTCAATGTGTGACACAGCGTGGATTGCATTGTGGGAAAGGATGGTCGTTTCCCTCTCACACCTTCTCTCAATGTGTGACAGTGTGGATTGCATTGTGGGAAAGGATGGTCGTTTCCCTCTCACACCTTCGCTCAATGTGTCACACAGCGTGGATTGCATTGTGGGAAAGGATGGTCGTTTCCCTCTCACACCTTCTCTCAATGTGTGACAGTGTGGATTGCATTGTGGGAAAGGATGGTCGTTTCCCTCTCACACCTTCTCTCAATGTGTGACACACTGTGGATTGGGAAAGGATGGTCGTTTCCCTCTCACACCTTCTCTCAATGTGTGACACACTGTGGATTGGGAAAGGATGGTCGTTTCCCTCTCACACCTTCGCTCAATGTGTCACACAGCGTGGTGCGTCCCCCTCATTTTTTGATAAAGAAAAACAACATGTCATTTGTCACCCAGACTATTTTCTTGTCTTTTCCCAACACTGAATCTTAGAGAAAAGTGAGATGGAGAAAAAGAAAGAAATAGGGGGACAAGACAAGACGATTATGATTATGATTATGATGACGGCGCTAGCGAAGCCGTTGACGATGACACTGAAACTGTCACCTTTTTTGTCATTCTATTTTATTTTGTGTTATTTTATTCATTCATTTATTTATTCAGCTATTCATTTATCTATTTTTGTATTACACTTCACAACAGGCGAATCACTGGCAACGCACAGATTTCAAACTGAGCATCAAAATTAACAGCAAGCAACAAAACTAAGCCAATGTGTATAGATCAAACTGATATATACATACATATATATATATATATATATATATATATATATATATATATATATATATACCAAGATTTTACCCTAACATGTATGTTGGGAACAACATCGAAAAGAAACAATATTCTACATAAAGGTTATCTAATTGAAATGGTTATTTTTCACAATACCTTGCGTGAGGAGCATGAAAACAGAACCAAATTACGTTTTGACATCTGTTGTCATGCAACCTTTTCTGCACATTTATTTGGATTGTTCCATTATTTCACGCTTGTTCGTAAATTCATCTGTTTGTGTTAGCATCCATTCGCATGCGAAGTCTCACTGAAATAAGCTTCTCTATTTCAGAAAAAAAACACACTCAGAACATGAATATATACTTTTTTCTTCTTTTTTTTTTTTTTTCCTTTTTTTTCTTTTTTTTTGTTTTTTTGTTTCCTTTTTTCAAGAGTCGAAGAAGGGTGGCCACACTGAACGAATCCACAACGAAAATACAAAGTTCAAACAAGCACTGTTAATTATTATCAAAGGTCATTTACATTGCTTTCAAATTAAAAAAAAAAATGAAAAAAAAAATGAAAAAAGAGCAAACACAAAAATCAAAGTAGACATAGCAAAAGAAGTAAGTAGCACTCTCCGCCCTACCCCACCCCCTTCCCTCAACTCCCACCCCCGACCCCCACTCCGCCTCCCTCACCTCCCCCCCTCCCCCCCTTACCCCCCCCCCCCCCCCTCCCCCAACCTCCCTTCTCCCCCCAGCCCGGTGGCACAAACCAATCCCTTAACGCTTTCATCCTCTTGGCTCGCTCCCAAGTGTTGCATCATTCCAGGAGGTATAGGAAAAATAAAATAAATAAAAGAAAAAAAAGAGGCGTATCATTATTTTTTGTGCCGATACTCCAGCCCGAGATCAGAAGTAGAGTATCAGATGGCATTTTAGCAGCCTGTTCAGGAGAAGGGGAGGGACTGGCAATGGCCAAAGCCGAGCAACGATTAAACAGTAATGCGGGACAGTTTAGTGTTGGCGAGGTAGGTGGTAGTGAGGAAGAAGGGGGGGGGATAGAAAGGAGGATGGGGGGCCAAACTTGTTTTCCTTGGAGTAAGGAGGAAATGGATCTGGCCACTAGCTCTTGGAAGAGGGCGGGAACGTAATGAGCGCTTCATCTCTCCTTCCTTCCTTTGTCTGTCTGTCTCTCTGTCTGCCTGTCTGTATTCCCCTCCCTTTTGGTGTCCCCCACTCTCTCTGTCTCTGTCTCTCTCTTTCTTTCTTCTTTTCTCTCTCTCTCTCTCTCTCTCTCTCTCTCTCTCTCTCTCCTCTCCCTTTCTCCTCCCCCCTCTCCCTCTCTCCCCTCCCCCCTCTCTCTCCTCTCCCTCTCTCCCCTCTCTCACTCTCCCCTTTTTGTTATGGAAATGTACATCATCATCTTTATGTTAGTATGTTCTGTGCACCAGATAATGATACCCTTTTTTCAGAGATATAGACGAACAGACACAAACAGCCTCTTTCTATCTTTTTTGTGTGTTTTTTTCTTTTTCTTTTTTTTTGTTTTGTTTTGTTTTGTTTGGGGTTTGTTTTGTTTTTTGGGTTTTTTTTTTGTTTTTTTGTTTTGTTTTGTCTGTTTCTTTTATTTCTTTTCCTTTGAAGACTTTGGTGTCACAAAGCACTGTTTGTGTGGTGTGGTGTTGTTTTATTTTGGAGGGGTTGTTTGGTTTTTTTATTCTGTCACCATGAAAATAAGTTATTGAATCGATTCATTCACTTCGTTTTGTGTCTTTCTCTATGTCTGTCTGTCTGTCTGTCTGTCTGTCTGTCTCTCTCTCTCTCCCTCTCTCTCTTAATTCTGTGATCTGTGCGCCGAGGACACAACAGTCCCACAACGTGATGGTGCCATACCTACTTTTTTCTCCTTTAAAAAAAAGAAAAAAGAATGGCCTTTGTTCTGTGGTCTGGTGGCTCGCTATCCTTGGAAACAACAACTCGAACTTCACATAGAAATTTTAAACCGACAAAAATATGTGTTTACAATGCGATAATAGACGCTAAAAGCATGGGGAACCTTACTTTGGTCAAGATGGGTTTTTTTTCAATACAAGATAAATGTATATAGTCTCTATTCCATCCCATCCTCACCAAAAGACATTACAGCGGCGTCATGCCTCACAGCTTGTACCTAGAAAATAATAGAAAGTTAGTGGTGGGGGTTAATACCCACAGGGGGTAACATCAAAGAGGTTAAACATAAAAGATGATTAGGGGTGGGGATTAATACCCACAACGAGTAACATCAAAGAGGTTAAACATAAAAGAAGTTTAGGGGTGGGGTTAATACCCACAGAGGGTAATATGAAAGAGGTTAAACATAAAAGAAGATTGGGGGGGTGGGGGGTTAATACCCACAGGGGGTAATATGAAAGAGGTTAAACATAAAAGAAGATTTGGGGTGGGATTAATACCCACAGAGGGTAATATGAAAGAGATTAAACATAAAAGAAGATTGGGGGGGTGGGGGGTTAATACCCACAGGGGGTAATATGAAAGAGATTAAACATAAAAGAAGATTGGGGGGGTGGGGGGTTAATACCCACAGGGGGTAATATGAAAGAGATTAAACATAAAAGAAGATTGGGGGGGTGGGGGGTTAATACCCACAGGGGGTAATATGAAAGAGATTAAACATAAAAGAAGATTGGGGGGGTGGGGGGTTAATACCCACAGGGGGTAATATGAAAGAGATTAAACATAAAAGAAGATTGGGGGGGGTGGGGGGTTAATACCCACAGATGGTAATATGAAAGAGATTAAACATAAAAGAAGATTGGGGGGGTGGGGGTTAATACCCACAGGGGGTAATATGAAAGAGATTAAACATAAAAGAAGATTGGGGGGGTGGGGGGTTAATACCCACAGGGGGTAATATGAAAGAGATTAAACATAAAAGAAGATTGGGGGGGTGGGGATTAATACCCACAGGGGGTAATATGAAAGAGAATAAACATAAAAGAAGATTGGGGGGGTGGGGGGTTAATACCCACAGGGGGTAATATGAAAGAGATTAAACATAAAAGAAGATTGGGGGGGTGGGGGGTTAATACCCACAGGGGGTAATATGAAAGAGGTTAAACATAAAAGAAGATGGGGGGGTGGGGGTTAATACCCACAGGGGGTAATATGAAAGAGATTAAACATAAAAGAAGATTGGGGGGGGTGGGGGTTAATACCCACAGGGGGTAATATGAAAGAGATTAGACATAAAAGAAGATTGGGGGGGTGGGGGGTTAATACCCACAGAGGGTAATATGAAAGAGATTAAACATAAAAGAAGATTGGGGGGGTGGGGGTTAATACCCACAGGGGGTAATATGAAAGAGATTAAACATAAAAGAAGATTGGGGGGGGTGGGGGGTTAATACCCACAGGGGGTAATATGAAAGAGATTAAACATAAAAGAAGATGGGGGGGTTAATACCCACAGAGGGTAATATGAAAGAGATTAAACATAAAAGAAGATTGGGGGGGTGGGGGGTTAATACCCACAGAGGGTAATATGAAAGACATTAAACATAAAAGAAGATTGGGGGGGTGGGGGGTTAATACCCACAGGGGGTAATATGAAAGAGATTAAACATAAAAGAAGATTGGGGGGGTGGGGGTTAATACCCACAGGGGGTAATATGAAAGAGATTAAACATAAAAGAAGATTGGGAGGGTGGGGGGTTAATACCCACAGGGGGTAATATGAAAGAGATTAAACATAAAAGAAGATTGGGGGGGTGGGGGGTTAATACCCACAGAGGGTAATATGAAAGAGATTAAACATAAAAGAAGATTGGGGGGGTGGGGGTTAATACCCACAGGGGGTAATATGAAAGAGGTTAAACATAAAAGAAGATTGGGGGGGTGGGGGTTAATACCCACAGGGGGTAACACGAAGGAGGTTAAAATGTGACGTTCTTTTATGTTTACATCAAACATAAAAGTGGAAAAAAAACACTATTTACAAACACAACCTTTGGAGGAAGAAAAAAAAAGGTCCATTAATATGATTTCACAAAGGAATACACGGTGGAACACTGATCAGAACAGTGAAATATACAGGCCGACCATGAAATGTCGAGATCAAAAAGAATTCATGATCACTGTGAGAGAAAGTAATGTTTTTTGTGAGGTGTCGTTTATGTAACGATTGGTGTTAAAACAATGTGTGGTATTTCAGAATATTCAGACATGTGTAGAATAATCTGTCATATATTCACTTCCCTATTGCTTCAAAGTACACTTGAAAAAAAAAAATGATATGACGAAACTCGTGTCCGAGTTCTCCAGAGTTAGACCTTACACATGTTCTTTCATCGTGTGAAATAGTTCCCTTCCTCTCTGGAAAGGCAGTCGTGTGATTTTATCTTCTAACACACACACACACACACACACACACACACACACACACACACACACACACACACACACACAGAGTGATATTTTCGCTAAGGCATTACCCTTTTTTGCTTTGCTTTTAAACGCAAACCTCTCCCGCTTCTTCACGAAAGCAAAGAAAAAAAAAAGAAAAAAAAAGCTGGCACAGCAACAATACTACACCACGCTCAGAAATGATCATGACCATTCCTTGGCATCCTTTGCAAAGTCGCGCTTTTCCAAGTTCCTAATGATACAAGAGAATTTTTTTTTTTTTAAAGAAAACACTACAATATATCATGATACTATGCAGTCATAGGCCAGACAACAATATTACACGCTTCCCGGCTACTTATTGTAACCAAGCGCTCTGCTTGCTTCAAATACTGCTTCACGCACAAGCTGAATGGCAGACGGCTTTTCGCAACTGACATGCCGGTCTACAATGACCCGCGCAGAATGTGTGACGACATTCTCGGTTTGATGCAAAGCTCATTCTCAACCTATTCTCTAATCATCTATTAAATCCGGTTTCTGTATCGTTCACTGCAATATTATATTTGTTGTGCTTACACACACACACTTTAATCAGTTAGAAGCATACTTGATTTAAATTTAATCGTTCGTCAGTCTAAAGATTGCACCTGACGCTAAACTTACGTCATTTTGTCAACCTCGCCAAACAACCCACTCACTGCTCGACCAGTGTCGCGGTACGCTATTGGCTGAGATGGAATCTGTGTTTCTGCTCCACCGTATTTAATTAATCTCTCTTTTGTCGGATCAGTAAACTACAAGTATTATATACTGGCAGAATCGTCGCAATTCCATCGTTAAATCTATTCCATTTATGTTTGCCTACGTTAAACTGATTTAACGCAGTTTGTAATTTTCCACGATGAGCTCGCTAAAACTGACCCTTTTCAGGTGCTTAAAATAGGATTATAAATTCATCTTAGATAATCAACACTTCATTTTATACTCATTATAAAGTAGGTGTTGAGCTCTTTTTTGCGTCCTATCCGACGTAGATCGGTTCAGGAATCATTTAGAAATCTATCACTGAACACCTTGTAAGAAACCTAGTTTTTATCAGATTTAGCCGGATTTGAGCCGATCTGTTTCGCAGCACACGCGATTGTCCTTGCAGTCCGCTTAACTTGCATAAAGAGATGGAGTGGGTGATCAGTGGTCACTTCCTACCTGGTCAGTCTCTGGCTAGAGAGCCTGCTGTCTCTCTCTCTCTCCCCCCCCTCTCTCTCTCCCTCTCTCTCTGTCTCTCCCTCCCTCCCTCCCTCCCTCTCTCCTCTCTCTCTCTCCCTCCCTCCCTCTCTCTCTCCCCCCCCTCTCTCTCTCCCTCTCTCTCTCTCTCTCCCCTCTCTCTCTCTCTCTCTCTCGCCGTGTCGCAAGCAGTGTGTGTGTGTGTGTGTTGTCCCAGAGGCTGACATCTCTCTACGTACCACTGCACTGTTTTATCTCTTCCCCTCATCCTTGTTTTATCTCTTCTTCTTCTCTTTATCTTCTCATAACTGTTGTAAATAAAATAGAAAAACCCTTTTGTGACTGGCCTCTATATGTTCCTGCACGGGGATTCTTGTCTATCCTTTTATCCTTTAAATCATTCAGTTAGTTCTTCCGTACCGTACCCTTATACACCACTCGGGTACACGGCTACATTATCATTGAAGACAAGGGAGGAAAGTAAAATGTTGAAACTGTGCTAAGGTCTCTCATGCCTTTTAATCGCTCGAAACACAAGTAGTCTAGACTGTGGTGTTGCACAACTTAGATAATTATATGCAATTCAGATCATAGGGTTGTTGATGTGTTGTGTCGTTGTTGTTGTTTTGTGTGTGTGTGCGGTTTTTTTTGTTTGTTTGTTTTTTTAATTCGGGGAGAGGCGGAAATTGATTCGTTGACAGGAACCATGGGGTGAATTAGAAATTGATCACTTTGATCGAGTGCGACGCTGGCCAGTTTGGTGCAGGAAATTAACACTTTAGGGGCTGTGTTAAACTCCTTATGGACCCAATTAAGGCTTTTGGCGACGATGTTAGAGGTGGTTAAGCTCTTTTTTTTTCTTTTTGTTTTGTTTTAACCAGTTATGAACTAAACGATAGAAACAGCGTGTGGTGTGATGTGATGTGGTGTGATGTGATGTGATGTGATGTGATGTGGTGTGGTGTGGTGTGATGTGATGTGGTGTGGTGTGGTGTGGTGTGGTGTGGTGTGGTGTGGTGTGGTGTGGTGAGGTGTGATGTGATGTGATGTGATGTGATGTGATGTGATGTGATGTGGTGTGGTGTGGTGTGGTGTGGTGTGGTGTGGTGTGGTGAGGTGGGGTGTGGTGTAGTGTGTGTGGTGTGGTACAGTGTGGTGTGGTTTGCTGTGGTGTGATGTGATGTGATGTGGTGTGGTGTGGTGTGGTGTGGTGTGGTGTGGTGTGGTACAGTGTGGTACAGTGTGGTGTGGTGTGGTGTGGTGTGGTGTGGTGTGGTGTGATGTGATGTGGTGAGGTGGGGTGTGGTGTAGTGTGTGTGGTGTGGTGTGGTACAGTGTGTGTGGTGTGGTGTGGTACAGTGTGGTGTGGTGTGGTGTGGTGTGGCGTGGTACAGTGTCGTGTGATGTGATGTGGTGGGGTGGGGTGGGGTGTGGTGTGGTGTGGTACAGGGGTGGGGTGGGGTGGGGGGTGGGGTGGTGTGGTGTGGTGTGTTGTGGTGTGGCGTGGTACAGTGTCGTGTGATGTGATGTGATGTGATGTGATGTGGTGGGGTGGGGTGGGGTGGTGGGGTGGGGTGGGGTGGGGTGGGGTGGGGTGTGGTGGGGTGGGGTGTGGTGGGGTGGGGTGGGGTGTGGTGTGGTACAGAGTCGTGTGGTGTGGTGTGGTACAGTGTCGTGTGGTGTGGTGTGGTACAGTGTCGTGTGATGTGGTGTGGTACAGTGTCGTGTGGTGTGGTGTTATGTGATGTGATGTGGTGTGGTGTGGTACAGTGTCGTGAGGTGGGGTGGGGTGGGGTGGGGTGTGATGTGGTGGGGTGGGGTGTGGTGTGATGTGATCTGGTACAGTGTCGTGTGGTGTGGTGTGATGTGATGTGATGTGATGTGGTGGGGTGTGGTACAGTGTCGTGTGGTGTGGTGTGATGTGATGTGGTACAGTATCGTGTGGTGTGGTGTGATGTGGTGTGGTGTGGTACAGTGTCGTGTGGTGTGATGTGATGTGGTGGGGTGTGGTGGGGTGGGGTGTGGTGTGGTGTGGTAGTGTCATGTGGTGTGATGTGATGTGATGTGATGTGATGTGGTGGGGTGGGGTGGGGTGTGGTGTGGTGTGGTGTGGTGTGGTGTGGTAGTGTCGTGTGGTGTAGTGTGATGTGATGTGATGTGGTGTGGTGTGGTACAGTGTCGTCGGTTGGGGTGGGGTGTGATGTGGTGGGGTGGGGTGTGATGTTATGTGGTGGGGTGGGGTGTGATGCGGTGTGGTGTGGTGTGGTGTGATGTGGTGTGGTACAGTGTGGTGTTGTGTGGTACAGTGTGGTGTGGTGTGGTGTGGTGTGGTGTGGTGTGGTGTGGTGTGGTGTCGTGTCGTGTCGTGAGGTGGTGGTGATTTCGTGTTGGTGGTGTGGTGTAGTGATGTGTGTGTGTGTGTGTGTGTGTGTGTGTGTGTGTGTGTGTGTGTGTGTGTGTGTGTGTGTGTGTGTGTGTGTGTGTGTGTGTGTGTGTGATTCTCTCTCTGTATAGATTAACACTGAATCAACCACACTGGAAAATAAGACAATGCATTGCAGTAACATGTACACTGCAATTCATTGTGTTCTTTTCCAAGTTGACATTCTGTATGGATGAAACCAAACAAAGTACTTTTATTTTACTGTGGCGTGATTAAATGTACCTAAAAACATTTTCGCTGACAAAGAATTCGATTGTATCTGGGAATCGCAAATCAAAAATGACCATGTCAGAGTGTGAAAATTTAGGTGCACTTCACTCAGGGCTTTGGTGGTGTTTCGTCACGAAATTCACATTTCATCAGAGCGTGTGTGGTGTGCAAGGTCATGAGAGGAAAATAACCAAGATGACTATGGTGATAATCAGTTCCGTTAAGTGTTTAACCCTCACCTCCCTTTTCTCTTCCATAAACAGTGTCATCCCCTGCTTTAAAAAATATAATAAAATAAGAAATGATTTTTTTTTTTAAACTACATCCATACCACAGCATCGAAGCGCCCCCCACAGGGGAGACTATCGGAGAAGAGAGAAATGGGTTTTCGATATTTCATGCATGAAAAGGTACACTGCCTGGGAGCACAGATAGAGAGAGAGACAGAGACAGTGAGACAGAGATAGAGAGACAGAGAGAGACAGAGACAGAGAGAGAGACAGAGACAAAGGCAGAGAGAGAGGGGGGAAAAGAGACACAGAGAGAGAGACAGACCAGCCAAGACACAGACATCATGATGATGATGGTGATGATGATGATGATGATGATGATGATGATGATGATGGTGATGATGATGATGATGACAGACCAGCCAAGACACAGACATCATGATGATGGTGAGGATGATGATGATGATGATGATGGTGATGATGATGATGGTGATGATGATGATGATGATGGTGATGATGATGATGATGATGATGATGATGATGATGATGATGATGGTGATGATGATGATGATGATGATGGTGATGATGATGATGATGATGATGATGGTGATGATGATGATGGTGATGATGATGATGATGATGATGATGATGGTGATGATGATGATGGTGATGATGATGATGATGATGATGATGATGGTGATGATGATGATGATGATGATGATGATGGTGATGATGATGACAGACCAGTCAAGACGCAGGAAAACATACAAAGAAGAGGAGGAGGATACAGATATAGCGTCTATGCTCAGTCAGACACCCAGCTCTAAGCGCTTTACCAGAGAGAGGGGGGGGGGAAGAGAGGGAGGGAAAGAGAGAGAGACACAGACAGACACGGAGAGACAGACAGACAGACAGACAGGCACAGGGGCAGAGACAGACACAGAGAGAGACAGACACAGACAGGCACAGAGACAGAGACTGAGACTGATACAGAAACTGAGAAAGAGAGACAGAGAGAGAGAGATGAGAGACAGAGAGAGAGAGAAAGGAGGGTGAGGCAGCGGAACTCCCCAGCACTAAAACATTGGCTGAAAGGGGAAGATGACGAGCAATACACATGATTTAATGTCTGATGGTGGGCATGGGTGGAGGGGGCGGGGGGGAAGGAGGAGGGGGGGGCAGTGGGAGGAGGGGGAGGGAGGGGGATGATGGCTCGGCGAGGCAGGAAAGAGGGTAGGGAGGGGGGGGGGCGATGTGAGATGCAGAACAGAGATATGGGACCTGACCTCTCACACGCACACCAGCCAACACACACCAGCCAACACACACCAGCCAACGCCAGCCAACACACACCAGCCAACAACACACACCAGCCAACACACACCAGCCAACACCAGCCAACACACACCAGCCAACAACACACGCCAGCCAACACACACCAGCCAACAACACACACCAGCCAACACACACCAGCCAACACACACCAGCAACACACCAGCCAACACACACCAGCCAACAACACACACCAGCCAACAACACACACCAGCCAACACACACCAGCCAACAACACACACCAGCCAACACACACCAGCCAACAACACACACCAGCCAACACACACCAGCCAACACACACCAGCCAACAACACACACCAGCCAACACACACCAGCCAACAACACACACCAGCCAACACACACCAGCCAACACACACCAGCCAACACACACCAGCCAACAACACACACCAGCCAACACACACCAGCCAACAACACACACCAGCCAACACACACCAGCCAACACACGCCAGCCAACACACACCAGCCAACACACACCAGCCAACACACACCAGCCAACACACACCAGCCAACACACACCAGCCAACGCCAGCCAACACACACCAGCCAACACACACCAGCCAACACACACCAGCCAACACACACCAGCCAACACACACCAGCCAACAACACACACCAGCCAACACACACCAGCCAACGCCAGCCAACACACACCAGCCAACACACACCAGCCAACACACACCAGCCAACAACACACACCAGCCAACACACACCAGCCAACAACACACACCAGCCAACACACACCAGCCAACAACACACACCAGCCAACACACACCAGCCAACAACACACACCAGCCAACACACACCAGCAACACACCAGCCAACGCCAGCCAACACACACCAGCCAACACACACCAGCCAACACACGCCAGCCAACACACACCAGCCAACACACACCAGTCAACGCCAGCCAACACACACCAGCCAACACACACCAGCCAACACACACCAGCCAACACACACCAGCCAACACACACCAGCCAACGCCAGCCAACACACACCAGCCAACACACACCAGCCAACACACACCAGCCAACAACACACACCAGCCAACACACACCAGCCAACACACACCAGCCAACACACACCAGCCAACACACACCAGCCAACACACACCAGCCAACACACACCAGCCAACACACACCAGCCAACACACACCAGCCAACACACACCAGCCAACACACACCAGCCAACAACACACACCAGCCAACACACGCCAGCCAACACACACCAGCCAACACACACCAGCCAACGCCAGCCAACACACACCAGCCAACGCCAGCCAACACACACCAGCCAACACACACCAGCCAACACACACCAGCCAACACACGCCAGCCAACACACACCAGCCAACACACACCAGCCAACACACACCAGCCAACGCCAGCCAACACACACCAGCCAACACACACCAGCCAACACACACCAGCCAACAACACACACCAGCAACACACCAGCCAACAACACACACCAGCCAACACACACCAGCCAACACACACAAGCAAGACCCAAAGCGCGTGTGCGTGCGCGTGCGGAGACACATGACAAACAGATGAACGCGTGCCAGCGTGTTGCTGTTCGTTCGTGTGTGCGCCTTGACCACCAATCACGTACACACTGTCTGTCTACCTTCTCTTCTGTCTGTATGTCTGTGTATCTCTGTGTCTGTGTCTAATTCTATGTGTCCCTA
Source organism: Babylonia areolata (assembly GCF_041734735.1). Taxonomy (NCBI): domain Eukaryota; kingdom Metazoa; phylum Mollusca; class Gastropoda; order Neogastropoda; family Buccinidae; genus Babylonia; species Babylonia areolata. Next base: position 45,903,627 of record NC_134897.1, read on the forward strand.
TGTCTGTCTGTCTGTCTATCTCTCCCTCTCTCTCTCTTCCCCCCTCTCTCAGTGACCAGAACGCCTTCTAATCAGGCACTTTCACAGCACATGAACCAACTGTAAATAAATCAACTAAATAATGTTCCACAAAAGCCACAGTCTAACAGTTAGTCAACACCAAAAAAAAAGAAAGAAAGAAAGACAGACCATCAACACCACTACCGCCAGCACCACCACCCCCAAAACAAAACAATACAAAACAAAAATCACTCACACAACAAAACGGGTGACACTAAATCCCAAGCCAAAAAACAAACACACACACACACACACACACACACACACACACACACACACAAGGCCGAGGACAACACCACCACACCTGAACATTCTCATCCCACCAGGCGAATCCCCACCCCCCACCACCCCCACACCCCACCCCCACCATCTCCAACCCTCAATACCACCCACACCCCACTCCTTCAACACCCCACCCCCACCACCCCCACCCTCAATGCCACCCACAACCCACCCCCTTTACCAGGAAGCAGGCACCAGCTAGAGATGAAAGGAAGAGTGGTGTATCAATATTTCAGGAGCGCTGGGTGCTATACCAACGACCCCACAGCAAGCATCCAAGAGGAAAAAACAGAAAAGCGGGTTTCGTATTGCGTGCTCTTCCCAGGAAGCCGGCGCTGGATCACACAGAGAGACGAACGAGTGATATGTACGCGTAAAGGGCAGCTGAAGAAGACTCAGGAAAGGGGGGGGGAGGTAAGGAGGTACTTTTTGAATACAATGTTGAGCGATTTTGTGTTGAGAGAGGGGGTGGGGGTTGTTGGAGGTAAGGAGGTACATTTTGAATATAATGCTGAGCGATTTTGTGTTGAGAGAGGGGGTGGGGGTGGTGGGAGGGGGGGCAATGGCTGTTTTGTTTTTTGTCTGTTTGCTTTTTTTTGTTTTTGTTTTTGTTTGTTGTGTTGCTGTTTTTAAGGCTGATGTCGTGGGGAGGGAACTGGTGTTTGGGAGGCTTGCTTGGGATGAAGAACTGATCACCTCCACGGCTCTGTCTGACACTGTCTCGTCTCTCGTCTCGTCGTTGTCAAGTTGTCAACAAACTGGTGATTCACTCCTGTGGGTTTTCTCTCTCTCCCTCTCTCTCTCTCTCTCGTTCTCTCTCTCCTTCCCTTTCTCATTCTCTTTCTAACTCTCTTTCTGATTCTCTCTCTCTTTCTCTCTCTGTCTCCCTCTGTCTATCTCTCTCTCCCTTTCCACAATTTCCCACAGAGGGCAAAAGAACTGACCGCCACCCATGCATACCTTTGTGAAGCAAGCTGTCCGAGTCAATGAACCACTAAAACAGGGCTGTGCACCACACAAGCCAGCCAACAACACATCAGCAAGCAAGCCGAAAATGGCCAAAACACAAAGTGACGTCAGTCCCTCTCAGTCTGATATCATCGTAGATTGACAGACTGTAAATGAATAAACGAAAAATCCCCAGCAAGACACAAAAGCCGACTCCACCACTCCTGAACATCCTCATACGGCCCACACCCACCCCAAGCCAGGCCAATCCCCCACCCCATCTCCCCCTCGACCTTATAACCCACATCTTCACTCCCACCAGACACAGCGCTATGCCATTCAGTGTTGAGAGGGCAACATGGTCATCGGAACAACTCTCTCTCTCTCTCTCTCTCTCTCTCTCTCTCTCTCGTGAGACGACAGACTGAAAGAATGGGCCATGCCTAAAATCTAAATCCATAAATAAAACACGTTCTGAGTTCTGAGTTCTCTCTCTCGCTCTTGGTGAGCCTGTTGTGATAATCATATGTTTCGGCATGTGTGTGTGTGTGTGACACATGTCCATCGAATATCCCCCCTTTTCTCGGCGATGCTTTTTTTCCCTTCCTTTTTGATTCAATGTCTTTTCAGTTTGAGTGATATGAAACGTGTGTGTTTTACTTTTGGATGGTGTAACTGAGTTTGGTTATGCTGAGCAAGTAGGACTCAGTCTGAGGAGAAAAGTAAGGAGTCTGAATCGGAAGCGAAAAGGAAGAAAGAAAAAGGCACAACAAAGAAAAACAACAACAATGGATAAAAAAGAGAAGGAAAGAAAAAAGAACGTTGGAAACGCACGCATGCACACGTACAAATGCGCGCGCGCGAAATACGGAATGAAAACACAGAGAGAAATACCAACAATATGATACAACAACAGCGACATAAAATAGAGTGAGTCTCTGTGTGTCTGTGTGAGCGTGTATGTGTGTGTGTGTGTGTGTGCGTCTGTGCGCGCGCCCATGTGTGTGTGTGTGTGTGTGTGTGTGTGTGTGTGTGTGTGTGTGTGTGTGTGACAGAAGGGGGATAAAAGAAAAAAACCCAAACAATGAAATGCAATCTGATATTGTGCAGAAACCGCCCAGTTTCCTGTGTCACATCCAGTTTTGCAGAACGTTCTCCGGGAAGTTGGAGAGAGGGGGCGGGAGGCGGTGTGTGTTTATGGGTGAGGGCGGGGGGAGGGGTGTGAGGGGGCAGAGTGGAGGGGGGGGAGGGTGGGGGGGGAGGCAGAGCGGAGAGGGATGTGGGGGGGGGGGGTGTGATGAGGCAAGGCGGAGGGGGATGTGGGGGTGATGAGGCAGGGCGGAGGGGGATGTGGGGGTGATGAGGCAGGGCGGAGGGGGATGTGGGGGGGTCATGAGGCAGGGTGGAGGGGGATGTGGGGGGGTGATGAGGCAGGGCGGAGGGGGATGTGGGGGGGTGATGAGGCAGGGCGGAGGGGGATGTGGGGGGGTGATGAGGCAGCGTGGAGGGGGATGTGGGGGGGTGATGAGGCAGGGCGGAGGGGGATGTGGGGGTGATGAGGCAGGGCGGAGGGGGATGTGGGGGGGGGTGATGAGGCAGCGTGGAGGGGGATGTGGGGGGGTGATGAGGCAGCGTGGAGGGGGATGTGGGGGGGTGATGAGGCAGGGCGGAGGGGGATGTGGGGGGGTGATGAGGCAGGGCGGAGGGGGATGTGGGGGGGTGATGAGGCAGCGTGGAGGGGGATGTGGGGGGGTGATGAGGCAGTGCGGAGGGGGATGTGGGGTGTGATGAGGCAGAGCGGAAGGGGGATGTGGGGGGGGGGTGATGAGGCAAGGCGGAGGGGGATGTGGGGGGTGATGAGGCAAGGCGGAGGGGGATGTGGGAGCGGGGGTGATGAGGCAGGGCGGAGGGGGATGTGGGGGGTGATGAGGCAGGGCGGAGGGGGATGTGGGGGCGGGGGTGATGAGGCAGGGCGGAGGGGGATGTGGGGGGTGATGAGGCAGGGCGGAGGGGGATGTGGGGGGGTGATGAGGCAGGGTGGAGGGGGATGTGGGGGGGGGTGATGAGGCAGGGCGGAGGGGGATGTGGGGGGGGGGGTGATGAGGCAGGGCGGAGGGGGATGTGGGGGTGATGAGGCAGGGCGGAGGGGGATGTGGGGGGTGATGAGGCAGGGTGGAGGGGGATGTGGGGGGGGGGGTGATGAGGCAGGGCGGAGGGGGATGTGGGGGGTGATGAGGCAGGGCGGAGGGGGATGTGGGGGGGTGATGAGGCAGGGCGGAGGGGGATGTGGGGGGGGTGATGAGGCAGCGTGGAGGGGGATGTGGGGGGGTGATGAGGCAGGGCGGAGGGGGATGTGGGGGGGTGATGAGGCAGGGCGGAGGGGGATGTGGGGGGGTGATGAGGCAGGGCGGAGGGGGATGTGGGGGGTGATGAGGCAGGGCGGAGGGGGATGTGGGGGGGTGATGAGGCAGGGCGGAGGGGGATGTGGGGGGGTGATGAGGCAGCGTGGAGGGGGATGTGGGGGGGTGATGAGGCAGGGCGGAGGGGGATGTGGGGGGGTGATGAGGCAGGGCGGAGGGGGATGTGGGGTGTGATGAGGCAGAGCGGAGGGGGATGTGGGGGGGGTGATGAGGCAAGGCGGAGGGGGATGTGGGGGGTGATGAGGCAAGGCGGAGGGGGATGTGGGGGCGGGGGTGATGATGCAGGGCGGAGGGGGATGTGGGGGGTGATGAGGCAGGGCGGAGGGGGATGTGGGGGCGGGGGTGATGAGGCAGGGCGGAGGGGGATGTGGGGGGGGTGATGAGGCAGGGTGGAGGGGGATGTGGGGGGGGGTGATGAGGCAGGGCGGAGGGGGATGTGGGGGGGGGTGATGAGGCAGGGCGGAGGGGGATGTGGGGGGTGATGAGGCAGGGCGGAGGGGGATGTGGGGGGTGATGAGGCAGGGTGGAGGGGGATGTGGGGGGGGGGGGTGATGAGGCAGGGCGGAGGGGGATGTGGGGGGTGATGAGGCAGGGCGGAGGGGGATGTGGGGGGTGATGAGGCAGGGTGGAGTGGGGTGTGGGGGTGATGAGGCAGGGAGGAGGGGGATGTGGGGGGTGATGAGGCAGGGCGGAGGGGGATGTGGGGGTGATGCAGAGTGGAGGGGGATGTGGGGGTGATGAGGCAGGGCGGAGTGGGGTGTGGGGGGACTGACATGAGCTGCACCAGACGTGCCACGTTCTTGGGGTCAGGGCCCGAGGGGAAAATCATGCCCACCACCCCCACCCCCCAACCCCAAGAGACCAGACGGCGGTCCCAAGCCAGAACCGTGTGCTGAGAGCCAGTGAGTTGTGCCGGTATTGCTGGAGACCTTTGGTCAGCCTGTTGCTTGTATTGTGATGTATGTTCCGGTATGTTTTGGGGTTTTGTTGTTGTGGATGTTGTTGTGTTGTTGTTGTGTTGTCTTTGGTTTATCTATCTATCTGCCTGTCCATCTATCTATGTATCTATTTATCTATCTACCTATCTCTCTCTCTCTCTCTCTCTCTCTCTCTCTCCCTCTCTCTCTCTCTCTCTCACACACACACACACACACACACACACACACACACACACCCTTTGCAGGTAGTGACAATAAAATATCAAAGCATCATAGTCTCTCTCTCTCTCTCTCTCTCTCTCTCTCTCTCCACACACACACACACACACACACACACACACACACACACCCTTTGCAGGTAGTGACAATAAAATATCAAAGCATCATAGTCTCTCTCTCTCTCTCTCTCTCTCTCTCTCTCTCTCTCTCTCTCTCTCTCTCTCTCTCCACACACACACACACACACACACACACACACACATATTTTTTTTTTTTTGTTTTTTTTTTGCTGTTTGTCTGTTTGTTTGCCTATCTATCGCTCTGTCTACATGTTTGTTTGCCCGACCGTCTGTCTGCCTGTCTGTCTGTCTCATCCTAGCCGTCTGCCCTTATCTCATTTTGCCTTTTCTCCACCGCATGTCTGTCTGTCTCTCTGTCTGTCTTTATCTGTCTGTCTGTCTGTCTGTCTGTCTCTCTCTCTCTCTCTCTCTGTCTGTCTCTGTCTCCTTCTCTCTCTCTCTCACTCACTTTCAAAGTCTGGCATGTAGATGAACCTTATCTCCATCCCCCACACTGATGTGTAAAAGTTCAAAGCGGCAAACCTCAAACACCTGTCATTTGTACCCTTTCTTCTTTCCTGGCTTTCTTTTTCCTTCCTCCTTTCCTTTCCCCTTTCTTCTCCTTGTCTCTTTCATTCTGTCTTTCTTTCTTTCTTTCTTAGATGACTTAAGCTGCACTCAAAAACAACAAACAGCAAATCCGCGACAAAGAGCCGAAACACTCAAAACATTTCTGAACTTTTTTCCCCCTAGTTTTCCTTTGTTTTTATCCCCCCAAAAGTACTTTTTTCTTTCTTTCTTTTCTTTCTCATTTCCTTAATTTTCTTCTTTTTTTTCTTTCTTTCTTTATTCTTTTTTTTTTTTTCATTTCTCACTTACTCTCTTCCTTTATTTGTTTCTTTCTTTCGTTGTCTTCATCTATCGCGTTAGTCCTTTTCTCTTTTGGATTTTTTTTTTTCCATTTTCTTTTTCTACTTTTCTTTCTTTTCTTCTTTTCTTCGTTTTTTTTCTTTCGCACTGTCTTCCTTTATGATTACTTTCTTTCTTTCCTTAGTTCGCCAATTACTTTTACAGACATAAGAAAGCCCAAACTCCAAAACCATGACGTACTAACATGCTTTCCATTTCGGAGGTTTTTCTTTGTTTGGGGTTGTTTGTTTTCTTCTGTTTCTATTCTCTCTTTTTTTCTTTTTCTTTTTTTATCTTTCTTTCTTTCTTCATTGCTTCCCTCACCTACTTCCTTTCGTTCTTTCCTTCCTTCTTTCCAACTTTCCTTCCCCCGCTCCCCCCCCCTCCCATTCCTACTTTCTTTTCCTTACTTCTTCTAGTTTTTCGTTTTCTTTCTATTTAAGATATTGTTTGTCATTATTTTGTGTTTACGTTTTTCCCCCAACCCCTCACACACACTGACTGCTGTAGAAGCCGAACACAGTGCCAGAACTGGACTGACACAAAATGCTTCACATTTCTTCCAGTCTTGTCTGTCATGCTATCTTCTTCTTTTGCTTTTTTTCTATTCTATTTTCTTTCCTTCCATTGGACACAGAAGACCACGAACAATCAACGAATGAATCAATGAATCAATCAATGAACGAATGAAAACAGGAACAATCACAAAACCGTTCACAAGCTGACTCTGCCTTCGTCATCATCATCATCATCTTTTTCTCTCCCAAGCACCCTGGCAACATGTAACCTATATCCTCGACTGCTTTTCTTATTTGTTTGTTCGTTTGTTTCGTTTGATTGTTTTTCATGTTCTACATGTCTGACTGACTGACATGAGCAAAGTGCACACAGCCAATCAACACCTTCTTCTTCTTACTCTCCTCCTCCTCCTCCTTCTTCTTCTTCTTCTTCTTCTTCTTCTTCTTCTTCTTCTTCTTCTTCTTCTTCTGTTTGTTCGTTTGTGGGCTGCAACTCCCACGTTCACTCGTGTGTAAACGAGTGGGCTTTTACGTGTATGACCGTTTTTACCCTGCACATAATATAAGCAGCCATACTGAACACCAAGTTTGGAGTTTCTCTTCAGAAGCAGTGCCAATCAGAGAGAAGTACTGACTTCACATGCCTTTTTCTTCCTCTTCTGTTCGTTTGGTGGTTCGTTGTTTTTGTCGCCTTCCTTTTTTCTCTGTCGTTTTGTTGTCTTTGTTCTTTCTGGTTTCGTCTGTCTTTGTTCTTTCTTTCTGGTTTTTGTCCGTCTTTGTTTTTTTCTGGTTTTGTCTGTATGTCTGTATGTCTTTATTCTTTCTGGTTTCCGTCTGTCTTTGTTCTTTCTGGTTTTGTCTGTCTGTCTTTGTTCTTTCTGGTTTTGTCTGTCTTTGTTCTTTCTGGTTTTGTCTGTCTGTCTTTGTTCTTTCTGGTTTTTATCTGTCTTTGTTCTTTCTTTCTTGAACTATATCCCTTATATAATATAAATCCTGTTTTAAGTATATTTCTTCACCACTTAGAATTCATATTGCGCTTTTCCATGTAAAACATGCTCAGCAGGGTTGCTGCACTGTAGAAACGGACGGACAACGCATGCATTCCAACACTTCTTTTTCAATTATCTTTTTTTTTTAAAACACCACACCTATAACCCACATAGAAATCGAACCAAATACTAAATTACGTCCAGAAACACACACAAATCACCATCCACAGGACAGCACTCAGCATACACATACACCACAACACCTAGACACTGTACATTTGATATCAACACAATGCTTACCACTAATACCCCAAATGCTTTAAATCATGTCACAGCGCATATATATTACATTTTTTCTCTTTTCTATTTTTTTCCTTTTATTTTGCGAAAGGCGTGTGTTTGGCATGCAGTTTATTCGTCCGTGTTTTGGGGTGGGGTTTTTTTTTTTCTCTTTTTATTCTTTTTTTTTCATCTTTTTTTCTTCTTTCTAGCTCAACGTCAAGCGCCATTATCCGAAGTCTAAAAGAACAAGGTTTTTTTTTTCCCCGAAACGAAAAACTTGTCAAAGTAATTTTTCTTTCTTCCATTCATTTTTTTACCTATATTCATCCTTCCTTCCCTCTTTCGATCCCCCCTTCCTTCCGTCTTTCCTTTCTTAGTATTTTTCTTTTTTCTTTTCTTTGTTTTTGTTCAGCATCCTTTCATCATGTTATCATTCATTCCATCTGTACTTTGTGTCCTTCTTTCTCACTTTCGTCTTCTCTGTCTCTCTCTCTGTCTCTGTATGTCTGTCTCTCTCTCTCTCTGTCTCTGTCTGTCTCTGTCTCTCTCTCTCTATCTATCTCTCTATCTCTGTGTGTGTCTCTTTCTTTATGTTGAATTTCATTCTATCTATTGTACTTTTACGTACTTCTTTATCTTGTTTGCCTTCAGCATTTCTGCCCCCACACACCCCCTCATCCCCACACACACCCCTCATCCCACACACACCCCTCACCCCACATACACCCCTCACCACCACCACCACCACCCACACACACACACACGTACACCCCTCACCCCACACACACACCCTCACCCCCACCCCACCTTTTTTCTTTATTTCTTTCTTTTCTTTCGTTTTTCTTCTTCCATTTATGTTTCAGATGTGTCATGGTCCGCTTCCTTCGCCGACTCTTTTAGTCTTTCTTGTTATTTGTATTCAATCAGATTTCCGCCCCCTCTCCCCAAACAACAAACAAAAACAACAACAACAAACGTAAGCCTCCATCAACAGCAAAAAACACACGAAACAAACAGAAAAACGAATTAAAAAAAAATAGAAGACAGAAAAAGAAAACGCACACAGAACAGCACTCCCCCAAGGCTATAATTATCTGAATAATATGATTCCACGAAAGCGACAGTCTTTCAATAAAAGAAGCATTCATGCACATCAATATCACGTTCGGCTGAATGATAAGCCTGCGTCCATTTCAAACCAAGCTGCCTCCCACCTCCTGAGAGAATAGAAACTGTCACAGAGATAGCTAATCGCTCATTTTACCACAAAAAAAATTGACAGCGTTCGTGAAGCGTTTGCTTTTTCTTCGATTTCTTTCATTCCTTCTCAGTGTTCCTATTCCTTCGTTTTTCTGTCCATCTTTCTACTCTTTCTTTCTTGGATATTTTCTTTTATCATTATTCCTTTGTATCTAAATGTTGTTTTTCTGTGAGAGCAAAGTTCTAATTTTCTGTTTATTTCTTTGTTGTTGTTTTTCTCTTTCTTTATTCTTCTTCATTTTTATTGCTTTCTTTTCTCTTGTTCTTTTCTATTTACACTCTGTTATTTATCATTCTTCCTTTCATTACTTTCTTTTATTTTGCGTTCCTTCATTCATTCGTTCATTCTGTCTTTTCTTCTTTTTCTTTTTTTTCTTTCTTTTTCTTTTCTTCATTCTTTCTTTTCTTCCTTCTGATATTCATGTTTTTCGAAGACGTGGACCACAAGAAAGAGAAACGCTTTTCAAAAAGAATACAAGGCCGAACCAACATAATTCTGTCAACTGACATAGGATCACCACAAGAAAGACATGCATCCAGTGATATATCTTTATTTCAAATTGAAATAGGGGAGGAGAGAGAGTAGAAGAAAAAGTGGAGGAAGTAGGACAATATGGACAACAGAACAACAACAGGAAAAGAACAAGACCGAAAACAACAAGAACAAGATGAATAAGAAGACAAAGAACAATACCGAGAACAGTGAGAACAAAACTAACAAGAACTATACAAAGAACAAGACCGAGAACAGTGAGAACAAAACTAACAAGAACAATACAAAGAACAAGACCGAGAACAGTGAGAACAAAACTAACAAGAACAATACAAAGAACAAGACCGAGAACAGTGAGAACAAAACTAACAAGAACAATACAAAGAACAAGACCGAGAACAGTGAGAACAAAACTAACAAGAACAATACAAAGAACAAGACCGAGAACAGTGAGAACAAAACTAACAAGAACAATACAAAGAACAAGACCGAAAACAAAGAGAACAAGACAAACAATAGCACAATGAACAAGAACAAGAAATGTCAGCAAAAAGGGAGAAGGAGAAAGGTTAACAGGGAAACCTGTTTTAAAAGAAAGTACAGCATTCGAAAATAAACAAACATGCATGAAAATTAACAAGGATGTTGAAGACCTCACTTCAAAAGTAAGAAGAGCAAAACGACAGCAATTAAACAAAATAGGAGGATGGCCCCACCAAATAAAAGGTTAAAAAAAAACATAATAAAAAAGTCAGCAATGAAAATTAGGTGAGAGGAATCACCCACACCCAAAAAAGGAATAAAAAGAATAGGAGGCTGGAGGCCCCACCAAGAGATATTTTAAAAAGACAGCAATGAAAAGACAAGAGGCTGGAGGCCCCACCAAGAGATATTTTAAAAAGACAGCAATGAAAAGACAAGAGGCTGGAGGCCCCACCAAGAGATATTTTAAAAAGACAGCAATGAAAAGACAAGAGGCTGGAGGCCCCACCAAAAGAGATATTCAAAAAAGACAGTAATGTTAAGATACGAGGTTGGAGGCCCCACCAAAAGATATTAAAAAAGGCAACAATGAAAAGACAAGAGGCTGGAGGCCACGCCAAAAGAGATATTTAAAAAAGACAGCAATGAAAAGAATAAGAGGTTAGAGGCCCAACCAAAAGAGATATTCAAAAAAGACAGTAATGATAAGATAAGAGGTAAAAAAGAGGGTAAAAAAGACAGCAATAAAAGATAGAAAGTCAGAAGCCCCACCAAAAAACGGTGAAAAAAACAGTGATGAAACAAAATAGGATAGAGGCCCCACCAAAAGCAGTGACAATTCCCTCCATCCCATTGTGTATCAAACACAGCATTTACCCTCAAAGCAGTGACAATTCCCTCCATCCATTGTGTATCAAACACAGCATTTACCCTCAAAGCAGTGACAATTCCCTCCATCCATTGTGTATCAAACACAGCATTTACCCTCAAAGCGGTGACAATTCCCTCCATCCATTGTGTATCAAACACAGCATTTACCCTCAAAGCAGTGACAATTCCCTCCATCCATTGTGTATCAAACACAGCATTTACCCTCAAAGCAGTGACAATTCCCTCCATCCCTTTGTGTATCAAACACAGCATTTACCCTCAAAGCGGTGACAATTCCCTCCATCCCTTTGTGTATCAAACACAGCATTTACCCTCAAAGCGGTGACAATTCCCTCCATCCCTTTGTGTATCAAACACAGCATTTACCATTAAAGCAGTGACAATTCCCTCCATCCCTTTGTGTATCAAACACAGCATTTACCCTCAAAGCGGTGACAATTCCCTCCATCCATTGTGTATCAAACACAGCATTTACCCTCAAAGCGGTGACAATTCCCTCCATCCCTTTGTGTATCAAACACAGCATTTACCCTCAAAGCAGTGACAATTCCCTCCATCCCTGTGCTTTGCTATGCTGTGTTTTGAAGTGTTTTGCTGTGCTGTGGTTTGCAATGATTGCTGTTCTGTGATGCGTTGTGTTTCATCGTGTTGTTTCGCTGTCTCGTGTTGTGCTATCCGGTGGATGTTGTTGTTGTTGTTGTTGTTGTTGTTGTTGTTGTTGTTGTTTTTTGTTTGTTTGTTTTTAATCAAATCCGACATTACTCAAGTGTTTGTTTGTTGTTGTTGTTTTACATTAAACCCACGTCTTCGCACTGTATTGTACTTTGCTCTACTTTACTGAACCATACTGTGCTGTACTGTACTGTGCTGTGATGTACTGTGCTGTACTAAAGAATAAAAAGAATAACAACAGCTACAACTACTACAATGACGACGACGACAACGACAACATCAAAAGCACAGAGTAAGAAAAAGAAAGAAAGAAAGAAAGGAAAAGAAGACTGTGGAAAATGAAAGCCCTGGAAGAGAGACTCCGGCTGACTGGCCGAGCGGCAGAGACAAGATCTGTGGCATCCCCGCAGTTCCTCCCCTTTTTTATTCTCCTCCTTCTCACGGTAGAACGGAAATGAACAGACTTATCGAATTACAGACAGATAGACCTGAAACCCAAATGTTGATATGGGCAGACAGAGAGAGAGAGAGAGAGAGAGAGAGAGAGAGAGAGAGGCAAAATAGACCGACCGAGTGACAGACCGATAGACAGACAGGCCAACAGGCCGACAGACAGACAGACAGGCCGACAGACAGACAGACAGACCAACAGACAGACAGAAAAAGGGAGAAAAGGGGAGGACTGGTGTTGATAGTTTGAAGGGATCGGACAAAGCAATATGTTTTTTACTCTCATTTATACAGACACACAGGGTGGACAGACACGCAGACAGAAGGAGAATCACACACACACACACACACACACACACACACACACACACACACACACACACACACACACACACACACACACTTTTCAAGTCGGAAATCAAATTTCTTGGGATCCTATTTACTTCAAAACTAAACTGGAAGAAACACATTGATTCAATGGTAACTAAAGCAGTTAAAAGTTTAAATTTCTTAAAAATTGTAAGTCACTCTCCTTGGGGACAAGACTCCAAAATTCTTTTACATTTAGCGACATCTCTCGTAAGATCAAGACTGACCTACGGTCAAGAAATTTTCTTTTCTGCACCGCCGACCTTCCTAAAGAAGCTGCGAATAATTGACAGTAAAGCTGTGAAACTGGCTTTAGGGCTACCTGTGCATACTAAGACCTCAGAAGCCTATAAGCTTGCGGGTATTCTACCACTAGATGAAATCAGAAAATTAAGTTCTGCTAAATATATTGTGAGATGTACAGCAGTGGATGATTTTGAGGAATTAAATATTAGGTCTGATATTGATTTTCAAAAAAATGCACAAAATAATTCAAATCTACAAACCATTCGCACATATGTGTCAGATATTTTAAATTCTTCAGACATTGATTTGCATGATATGGCACCTCGTGTTCTGGTGCCACCTGTCCCTCCCTGGGAGTTAACAAAAGCAAATGTCAACATATATGCTTCTGACACAACAAAAGGAGAATCTCCACATATAATAGCAGCATCTGTCAGAATTCAATTAGAAGAAAATTTTGATTATCATTTAAAAGTTTACACTGATGGCTTGGTCCTGGATGATAGCAGTGCAGGATCTGCTTTTGTCATTCCTGACCTAAAAACAGAAAAATCATATTATTTAGGTAAGGGACATTCAATTTTTACAGCTGAATTGGTGGCCATCCTTATGGCTTTAAATCATCTTGTTGATATACCAATCATAATAAGTAATATCCTATTTTGTGTTGATTCTCAATCTGTCTTAAAAGGTTTGCTCCTTTTTGAGAATAATCAAAGAGAAGATTTATTTTTTGAAATTAGGTATTTATTGCACTCCCTTTTTGTGAAGGGTACAAATGTTGATTTTTGTTGGATACCATCCCACACTGGATTCCGTTATAACGACCAAGCAGATAGGGCAGCAAAAAGGGGAGCAAAAAATCATATAGATAGTATAAAAGTATATTGCCCATTGTCATACAAGGAAATAAGCAATATACTAGAAAGAGACTTTTATAGGTGCTTGAATTCAAGTCTAAAACCTCGTCAGTTGACTCTCTCAGACTTTGGTCCGATTCGCAGACCAATTCTGAGCTTAGCTCTCAGACTATTATCAAATTCATTACGGACCAGGTATTGTTCTAATGTCAAGTGCATATGCTTTAATAACCTGACAATTGAGCATATAATTTTTCACTGTAGCTTGATGAAGCCTTTTGTACACGAAAGTGTGTCTTCACAAGTGACTGAGAACGTTGATGTTTTTGACTTTTTGCATTCATTATCAGTTGTTTCGTTGGTCAGTTTAACGACTTCTCTTTTACGAAGTCCTTTAAGTAATTTCCTGTAACTGTATTTAGAGGGGGTTTTTGTTGTTGCTTTTTTTGTTTGTTTGTTTGTTTTGTTTTTCTTTCAAATTTCACCCACATTTTTACCCTCATTTGCCCAGTTTCCCCCAACCCTCCATTCATCGACATCTCCCACCCCTTCTAACCGATAATACTCAGATGTATTCATAAATACTTTAACAAAATGTCTTCAATCACCGATATGTGTGACGGGACATTAAACAAAAATTCCTTCCTACACACACACACACACACACACACACACACACACACATAAGGAGAATCACACACACACACAGATACAGAGACATGAGGAGAATCACACAGACACACACACACACACACACACACACACACACAGAAGGAGAATCACACAGACACACACACACACACACACATACACACACAGAAGGAGAATCACACAGACACACACACACACACACACACACACACACACACACACACACACACACACACACACACAGAAGGAGAATCACACAGACACACACAGACAGAAGGAAAATCACACAGACACACACAGACAGAAGGAGAATCACACAGACACACACAGACAGAAGGAGAATCACACAGACACACACAGACAGAAGGAGAATCACACAGACACGGAGAGTGGACAGAGACAGAACAGGAATCACACAGACACAGACGGACAGAATGAGATACAGGCAGAAATACAAAGCAAGAGAGAGAGGGAGAGACAGAGACAGACAGACAAACAGACAGAGAGAGAAAAAGACAGACAAATAGACACAGAGAGAAAGAGACACAGACAGACGGACAGACAGAGGAAAAGAAAGAAACAGAGACAGCAGGAAGGAACTTAAAAACAAACAAAAAAGAGTAGGAAACAAACGCCAACTTATCAATCAAAAAATAACGTCAACTGCTAAGAAGAACGGATACAACACTCATGTCGGAAATTCAGCAGGAGAGGGGAAAGAGGGGGGGGGAAGATGGGGGGATGGGGGTAGGGAATATATGAAGGGGAAATAATGCAATTTTGTTGGGGAAAGAATATAAAGAAGAAAAAGTAAAAGCAAAAAACCCACTGATTTTGTGAGAAGAAATAATTTGAGCATATCTTTGTGACGTAGACATGGGGATGTAGAGAAGGCGTTGAGAGGGAAAGACGGGGGGTGTGATGGGGTGGGGGTGGTTGGGGTTTTGTTAGGATAAATAATGCAATAAGCCTGCTGCAAGGGGGTAAAGAACGTGAATTTGTCAGGAGAAGGAATGTAAAATTGTAGGAGGTAAAAAAAAAAAACACCAAAAAACCCCGTGAATTTGTCAGAGGAAGCGATGTGAAGTTGCAAGTTATTCCCTTATCAGTATGGTGTTTCTTTATGTCCTATGCTCATGGATCAGTATGGTGTTTATGTCCTGTCTTCATGGATCAGTATGGTGTTTCTTTATGTCCTATGCTCATGGATCAGTATAGTGTTTATGTCCTATCTTCATGGATCAGTATGGTGTTTCTTTATGTCCTATGCTCATGGATCAGTATAGTGTTTATGTCCTGTCCTCATGAATCAGTATGTTTCTTTATGTCCTGTCCC
>NC_134897.1:45923961-45926461 GCF_041734735.1 Babylonia areolata
CCGATAGGTGATGGTAATGATGGTCAGTGGTGATGACGATAGGTGATGGTAATGATGATGGTCAGTAGTGATGACGATAGGTGATGGTAATGATGATTGTCAACAGTGATGACGATAGGTGATGGTAATGATGATGGTCAGTGGTGATGACGATAGGTGATGGTAATGATGGTCAGCAGTGATGACGATAGGTGATGGTAATGATGGTCAGTAGTGATGACGATAGGTGATGGTAATGATGATGGTCAACAGTGATGACGATAGGTGATGGTAATGATGATGGTCAGCAGTGATGCCGATAGGTGATGGTAATGATGGTCAGTGGTGATGACGATAGGTGATGGTAATGATGATGGTCAGTAGTGATGACGATAGGTGATGGTAATGATGATTGTCAACAGTGATGACGATAGGTGATGGTAATGATGATGGTCAGTGGTGATGACGATAGGTGATGGTAATGATGGTCAGCAGTGATGACGATAGGTGATGGTAATGATGATGGTCAGTGGTGATGACGATAGGTGATGGTAATAATGATGGTCAGCAATGATGACGATAGGTGATGGTAATGATGATGGTCAGCAGTGATGCCGATAGGTGATGGTAATGATGATGGTCAGTGGTGATGACGATAGGTGATGGTAATGATGATGGTCAGTGGTGATGACGATAGGTGATGGTAATGATGATGGTCAGCAGTGATGACGATAGGTGATGGTAATGATGGTCAGCAGTGATGACGATAGGTGATGGTAATGATGATGGTCAGCAGTGATGACGATAGGTGATGGTAATGATGATGGTCAGTAGTGATGACGATAGGTGATGGTAATGTCAGCAGTGATGACGATAGGTGATGGTAATGATGATGGTCAGTAGTGATGACGATAGGTGATGGTAATGATGATGGTCAGCAGTGATGACGATAGGTGATGGTAATGATGGTCAGCAGTGATGACGATAGGTGATGGTAATGATGATGGTCAGTAGTGATGACGATAGGTGATGGTAATGATGGTCAGCAGTGATGACGATAGGTGATGGTAATGATGATGGTCAGTAGTGATGACGATAGGTGATGGTAATGATGATGGTCAACAGGGATGACGATAGGTGATGGTAATAATGATGGTCAACAGTGATGACGATAGGTGATGGTAATGATGGTCAGTAGTGATGACGATAGGTGATGGTAATGATGATGGTCAGCAGTGATGACGATAGGTGATGGTAATGATGATGGTCAGTAGTGATGACGATAGGTGATGGTAATGATGGTCAGCAGTGATGACGATAGGTGATGGTAATGATGATGGTCAGCAGTGATGACGATAGGTGATGGTAATGATGGTCAGTAGTGATGACGATAGGTGATGGTAATGATGATGGTCAGCAGTGATGACGATAGGTGATGGTAATGATGATGGTCAGTAGTGATGACGATAGGTGATGGTAATGATGGTCAGCAGTGATGACGATAGGTGATGGTAATGATGATGGTCAGTAGTGATGACGATAGGTGATGGTAATGATGATGGTCAACAGGGATGACGATAGGTGATGGTAATGATGGTCAGTGGTGATGACGATAGGTGATGGTAATGATGGTCAGTGGTGATGACGATAGGTGATGGTAATGATGGTCAGCAGTGATGACGATAGGTGATGGTAATGATGATGGTCAACAGTGATGACGATAGGTGATGGTAATGATGATGGTCAGCAGTGATGACGATAGGTGATGGTAATGATGGTCAGTAGTGATGCCGATAGGTGATGGTAATGATGGTCAGTGGTGATGACGATAGGTGATGGTAATGATGATGGTCAGCAGTGATGACGATAGGTGATGGTAATGATGATGGTCAGCAGTGATGACGATAGGTGATGGTAATGATGATGGTCAGCAGTGATGACGATAGGTGATGGTAATAATGATGGTCAACAGTGATGACGATAGGTGATGGTAATGATGATGGTCAACAGTGATGACGATAGGTGATGGTAATGATGGTCAACAGTGATGACGATAGGTGATGGTAATGATGGTCAGTAGTGATGACGATAGGTGATGGTAATGATGATGGTCAGCAGTGATGACGATAGGTGATGGTAATGATGATGGTCAACAGTGATGACGATAGGTGATGGTAATGATGGTCAACAGTGATGACGATAGGTGATGGTAATGATGATGGTCAGCAGTGATGACGATAGGTGATGGTAATGATGATGGTCAACAGTGATGACGATAGGTGATGGTAATGATGATGGTCAGTAGTGATGACGATAGGTGATGGTAATGATGATGGTCAGTGGTGATGACGATAGGTGATGGTAACGATGATGGTCAGTAGTGATGACGATAAGTGATGGTAATGATGATGGTCAACAGTGATGACGATAGGTGATGGTAATGATGGTCAGCAGTGATGACGATAGGTGATGGTAATGATGATGGTCAACAGTGATGACGATAGGTGGTGGTAATGATGAT
>NC_134897.1:45936461-45938961 GCF_041734735.1 Babylonia areolata
AGAGGTCAAAAGTTCACAATATGGTGATCACGCAGCGACAACAAAATGTAAAATACATACTAACTTAAACCTGTAGAACAGAAGTGCTTCTTGTGCATAGTAAATCAATTCTGAATTTTTTCATTGCTGTCAAAGAATTCCTGTTGTATCTTCAGGGCATCAAATATATAAACGCAGAGTTTACAGAGTAAACAGAACTATTCTTCAGCATGTCAACATACGATTGACCTTCAGAGTTCAGATGTTTCTGCCGCATGTTAATTGTAAAGGACACAATTGTAAAGGACACAACATGGTTTTCATCTTCGACCAAGTTTCAACGTTTACATGTGTAATTTGAATCACATTCGAATGTTCTCCTGAAAAATGATCCATTTTGGGGGAGCAAACCAAGCCGTAATTTTATCAAACAGTCCCTAAAACACTTCTCTTCCACAAAGCATTGCTCACACTGTGAACTGGTTTTAAACAGTCTGTAGTTATGATATATATATTTAGACATTACTGACTCGTCTCACTCTTGCATAAATATATCTTTCATTCTTTGTTTGAATAAAGACAAAATGTTTGCTCACAACCAGACATATCCAAACCCAAGTCTAAATAAAATATCTTTTTACTAAAGACACCCAGCATTTTTTTCCCCTTCCGTCCAGGTTAAACAACATCAAATATGTCTGTCTGGGTAATTGGTGCACATTCATATTCAACAACCTTGACCAGTACCTGATACACCTTGTAGCACTATTTGTATACAGTGGATAACGTCCTAGTTCGCCGTCTGCAAACCTGTTTGGTACTCAATTGGGATGTTCAAAAAACGTTTACATGCAAAGGAATGAACCTTCTCAATATTATTAAGTCTGTTAAGACCCCACATCTCAGAAGCATGCAAAAGAATGAGTTCTACCTAAAGATCAAATATTTTGAAAAAAAAAACATCCTTTGGAAATATCATTCAGCTTCGTTATATATTTCATTCAGTCAATACAGGCATGTTGCCTTTTACAGCGAAAGTTTCTACTCCTTTGTTTATAGTCATTTTTGTCGTAAAAATAAACCCTAGATAATTATATTCATTCACTACTTCTAAAGCATTTCCATCGAGATTCCACTTTTCATATCTTCCAAAAAAGCCACCTTTTCGAAAAACCATCGCTTTAGTCTTGTCAGTATTTACATTCAGGAAGAGTGTTTTACATGCATTATTCAGAACATTGATTTGATTTTGCAGACCAATCGCAGTGTTAGATAGCAATACTTTATCATCCGCGAACAGAAGCATGTACAACTCTAATAAATCAGGCAAAAACTGAATTCCATGAATACCACTGTTTTCAATTTCTGATGCAATTTCGTTAACAAACAACGAAAACAATATAGTCTTAACATACAATCTCCCTATCTTAGGCCAACGGAACAATAAAAAAACAAACTGTTAACTTATTTTCAGTACGTACACAAGACGTAACACATTTATACATAGCAATGATAGCATTCATAAATTTCCTATTCATACCTTTCTGAATCAAAATATCAACTAAAGACTGACGTTGCACAGAGACAAATGCTTTTCTCAGATCAACAAAACATGCCTAAAGCTTACCTCCCTTCTTTGATAAAGATTTCTCAATAACCGCGTTCAGAGTAAAAATATGATCTGTTGTGGCATAACCACGCCTGAATCCAGCCTGTGACTCTGTTAGCATATCATTTTCTTCAGCCCATTTGACAAGTCTTCCGTTTAGCACTGATGTATAACATTTGCTAATAAGAATGAGCAAAGATACGCCCCTATAGTTGTCTCTTGAACTACTATCTCCCTTTTTTTTAAAAAAAAACTGGAACAATTATTGCCTTCGCCCACTCTTATGGATACGTGCCCTTGTCAAACAGAATGTTAAACAGTTTTGTTAAAACATGTACAGCAATATTATCAGCTGATTTTAACATTTCTGCCAAAATACTGTCTACACCTGTCAAGAAAGAAAGGAAGAAAGAAAGCAAGAAGGGAAAGGAAGGAAGAAACCAAGAAAGTAAGGAAGACAGACAGACAGACAGACAGACAGACAGAGAGGCAGACAAAAGGTGAGTGAAAAATAGTTAGACGGAAACAGACAGAGACAGAGAAACAGACAGACTGCCAGACAGCCAGACAGAGAGAAAATAAAGACGTGTTGGACAGACAGCGTGACGGACAGACAGACGGAAAGACATAGAAAGGAACGGGAATGATATTGAAGCTGGGTAATGAGATCAGCAAGTGTACTCTCTTCTTGTTTTCCAGCCCACCCCTTGGTTACACAATGCGTGCAAATGCATATGTATGTACTTGTGTTTGTGTGTATCTGTCTGTCTATCCGTGTTCCTGTGTGTGTGTGGGTGTGGTGTGGTGTGGTGTGGTGTGGTGTGGTGTGGTGTGGTGTGGTGTGTTGTGTTGTGTTGTGTTGTGTTGTGTTGTGGTGTGGTGTGGTGTGGTGTGGTGTGGTGTGGTGTGGTG
>NC_134897.1:45961461-45963961 GCF_041734735.1 Babylonia areolata
TTATGCACAAAACAGAGCATTTTTGAAAAGTCTCCAAAAACAACAGATCACTGCCTAGTTTCCTCAAAGTCCTGAGGAATCTGTTTTAAGTTGATAAAACGAAAAACAACAATGTCTGGCTCTCTCTCATTTACACACTTCTTTGATGATTGTGATCATATATAAACTAATGTCATTTGTCAGCCTCATATTCTGATTGCTTTTTAATCAAAATAAAACTGGTCAATAAGTATCATTTGCATAGGAAATAATTATGTAAACACAGGTACAAGCTGCAATGATTTTCATCCAGAAACAGACGAGACAGACAGACAGACAAAGCGAAACAGAGAAAGATAGGGAAAGAGAGAGAGTCAGACAGACAGACAGATAAAGAGAGAGAGAGACAGACAGACAGACAGATAGAGAGAGAGAGAGAGAGAGAGAGAGATTCACATGCACACATGTGAACATTTTTCACTTGCATTATTGAGACATGGAACCATTAGATAACTGAAAAACAAAACAGAGGCAAAACAACACACACACACACACACACACACACACACACACACACACACACACACTAACCGTGTACATGGCCTCTACGTTCCGCTATAATGTCAATTACGTCACATTAGTGCAAGACCTTTCGCGAGTCCTTTCTGAACTTTTGGGCGCCAGGGGAAAATTGAATTTCTAACGACTGGACCCCGGGGTCCTGCTGTCAACGCTTTGTCATTCAGCCTCCCAGGACAGTTTTTAGACAACGTGAACATACTGTACATAGCTCCCAGTACAGTTTTAGACAACGTGAACTTACTGTACATAGCTCCCAGTACAGTTTTAGACAACCTGAAGGTAATGTACATAGCTCCCAGTACAGTTTTAGACAACGTGAACTTACTGTACATAGCTCCCAGTACAGTTTTAGACAACGTGAACTTACTGTACATAGCTCCCAGTACAGTTTTAGACAACGTGAACTTACTGTACATAGCTCCCAGTACAGTTTTAGACAACGTGAAGGTAATGTACATAGCTCCCAGTACAGTTTTAGACAACGTGAAGGTAATGTACATAGCTCCCAGTAAAGTATTAGACAACCTGAACTTACTGTACATAGCTCCCAGTAAAGTATTAGACAACGTGAACTTACTGTACATAGCTCCCAGTACAGTTTTAGACAACGTGAACTTACTGTACATAGCTCCCAGTAAAGTATTAGACAACGTGAACTTACTGTACATAGCTCCCAGTACAGTTTTAGACAACGTGAACTTACTGTACATAGCCTCCCAGTACAGTTTTAGACAACGTGAAGGTAATGTACATAGCCTCCCAGTAAAGTATTAGACAACCTGAACTTACTGTACATAGCTCCCAGTAAAGTATTAGACAACCTGAAGGTAATGTACATAGCTCCCAGTAAAGTATTAGACAACCTGAACTTACTGTACATAGCCTCCCAGTACAGTTTTAGACAACGTGAAGGTAATGTACATAGCCTCCCAGTACAGTATTAGACACCACCATCACCACCATCACCAGCACCAACACCATCACCACCATCACCAACACCAACACCATCACCACCATCACCAACACCAACACTAACACCAACATCACCAACACCAACACACATCACCACTTCCCGAAAATTTGAAACCAACAGCTACGGATAAAATGACAGCAATTCGATTTTTTGTTCTGCCTCTCGGGTCATGCCCCTGAGCGAAAACGGCCTGTAAATTGCAGAGACAAGCAACAGCTATTGATCAGAGGCAAGTCAACCCAAACCTATCTATAGAACTCTGAAACTGTTTGTGATAGCGCTGACACTGCTGTGGTCCACGATACATAGATGTTATCAATGGATTTTATTTATGGTCGCCTGAAGAAAAAAACGGGAAAAAAAAGTTGAGGGGGGGTTGGGAGGGGGGGATGCAATGGGAGAAATGGCGAGAAAGAGAGAGACAGACAGAGAGAGAGAGACAGAGACAAAGACAGAGACAGAGAGACAGACAGAGACAGATGTGCGTGCGTGTGTGTGTGTGTGTGTGTGTGTGTGTGTGTGTGTGTGTGAGTGAGTGAAACCTCTCTGGGTTTCTAATAACACAAGCTTGAAAGACGACACGTGAGCCACAAGTAAAGACAGACAGAAGAGTATAGTCGGAGGATGTTAGTGAAGGGAATAGTTCAACAAACAAACACAACGAGAAAGAAACTAAGCACTAGTTCAGTGCCACACCGCATCCCCCCCATGCACCCCCCCCCCCACCCCCACCCCTACCTTCTACACCCCGAGAGACAGAGTCTGCAGGGAGAAAGAAGTACCGAGTGAAAAATCGTCCTTTAGTTCCAAACACTTGAGTAAATACCTGTCGCTGAGAACATGTGGGATTTCTCTCTCTCTCCCTCTGTCTATCTGTCTCTGTCTCTCTCTCTCTCTTTCTATGTCTGTCTGTCTGTCTCTGTCTCTGTCGCTGTCTCTGTCTGTCTGTCTGTCTGTCTCTCTCTC
>NC_134897.1:45971461-45973961 GCF_041734735.1 Babylonia areolata
TTGCTGTGCTGTGCTGTGTTGCGTTACGTACGCGTTGTGTTGCACTATATTGTGCTGTTATGTGTCGCATTGCATAGTACCACACTTCTCGGGCTGCTCTGCCCTGAAAGAGAGTGTCGCCACAGTACAGCTCCACCCTTTTTTCTGTCTGCACGTAGGTGTGTGTGTTTTACTGATTTTTTTCTCTACACAATGTTGCCAGGGACAACCCATTTGTTGCCGCAGGTTCTTTTACGCGCGCTAAGTGCATGCTTGTACAAGGGATCTCGGTTTGATTAATGTCTCATCCGAATGACGAGCGTCCAAGCCACCACTCATGGTCTACTTGTGGAGGGGGAAGAGTGATGTGGGACTCGAACCCATACCCTCTGATTCTGTCGCTCTCCTAGGCGGAGGCGGGCGCGTCGTTATCACTGGGCCACCACCCCACTCCTCTTTGAGTGAGATGGAGGGGGGGGGGGGGGGGCAGGCTGATGATAATGGCTGCGGGAGTTAAGTTAAGAGACAACGAGAGAACGACGGTCCATGTTTTCACCTTTTATTATCACGACCGGAATCAGAAAGTTGGAAATGATATAACAGGGGAGGGGGCGGGGATGGGTTGGGTTGGGTGTGGGGAGGGGGGAGGGAGGAAATCCTAGCCTTGCAGACCGCAGCCTGATAGTAAGCACGAACAACAGAAACGCATTTCCCTGTCAAGTTGTTTACTGCATCAAACAACACCACCCGAAATGTGAAACCAACAAGCACCATCACCTCACCCCCCTAACCAACCAACCAGCCCCTGCACCTCAAGCACGTCATTCAGGAGTGACTCATGGAATAACTGTCATTATTCTTGCCGTGACAGCTGCAATAGCCAAGTGGTTATTAAAGCGTCGGACTTTCAATCTGAGGGTCCGGGGTTCGAATCTCAGGTAACGGCGTCTGGTGGGTAAAGGGTGGAGGCTGTCCCGAACTCCCAGGTCAACATATGTGCAGACCTGCGTGTTCCTGAACCCCCTTCGTGTGTATACGCAAGCAGAAGATAAAATACGCACGTTAAAGATCATGTGATCCATATCAGCGTTCGGTGGGTTATGCAAACAAGAACGTACCCAGCATGCACACCCCCGAAAACGGAGTATGGCTGCCTACATGGCGGGGTGAATAAACAAAGCGGTTATACACGTAAAATGCTACATGTCTGTCTGAATGTGTATGTGTGCGTGCCTGAAATTTGATTGAATGACACAGTAAACGAATGATGAGCGCCCAATGGCAGCCGTCAGTCGGCTCTACCCAGGTAGGCAGCCTGTTGTGTAAATGACTCCGAGTTTGTAAAGCGCTTAGAGCTTGGTCTCCGACCGATGATAGGCGCTATATAAATGTCCATACCATTCATTCATTCATAATTATGATCGTAGAACAGTAAAAACATCAGTAACAGGTCGGTGCCAGAAGAAGTTTTAGTTGCAGTCTAAGTAGTTACAGTAAGAGTCGTGGTATTCGTTGCGCTAGTGGTGGCTATGAAGGCGGTGGTAATAGTGATGGTGTCGGTGGTGAGTAGCGAGGTAGCAGCATTCGCTGTGGTCGTTATGTCGTAAACGTGGCAGAAAAAGGACGGCGAAAACGATGAAGACAGCGACGATGCAGATCATCACCACGACGACGACGACGACAATACTGAACAGTAGTTGTAGAAGTAGGAGCAGCAGCAGCAGCAGTAGCAGTAGTTGTAGTTGTAGTAGTAATAGATGATCCAATGAATAGATGAATACATGAATGAATAAATAAATAAACAAATAAATAAATAAACAAATAATACTGATAATAAATAGATACATAAATAAACAAACCAATAAATGAATAGATAAGTAAATAAATGAATAACTAACTAAAGAAATGAATATCTAAAATAATAATAATAATAATAATAATAATAATAACAATAATAATGATGATGATGATGATGATGATGATGATAAAACATACCAAGCACGTACTTTCAAAAAATGATCTGGGAAACGGAGGGACCCATAATCATGACCAAACCATCAAACAATAATGAATATCATTTCTACTGAACACAGAACAGTGCCAGAACCGCTAATTATGTTTTCCCACACACAGAAGCAAGAGCTTAGGTTTCACACCTGAAACACCTTTGTAAAAGCAGGGTTCGCAGAGCCAGGGAGAAACAACCCGACAAAGCACACGGCACCGGCACGCAAGGATATACGACTGCTGTAAAAACTGTGGCTAAAAATAACTTCCCAAGAAAGAAAAAAAAACCGCTTCAAACAATAAACAAAGCACACACGCACGCGAGCACAGGCACACACACACACACACACACACACACACACACACACACACACACACACACACACACACACACACACACACACACACACACACACACACACACACACACACACGAACAAAAAGACTGAGAACAAACACATACACACGTAGACGCGCACCGGAACAAGGGACATACGCGCGCGCGTACGTAAAC
>NC_134897.1:45978961-45981461 GCF_041734735.1 Babylonia areolata
AAAAGAACAGATAGACAGGTGATTAGACAGGTAAATAAATGAATAAGATAAAAATCAAAACAAAATAAAAGAAAACAAATAACGATAAGATTAATACTAATAAAGGTTACAATGATAAAAAAAATAATGACCAAACAAATTAATGATAAATACACACACACACACACACACACACACACACACACACACACACACACACACACACACACACACACACACACACACACACACAGAGGGAGGGAGAAAGACAGACAGACAGAGAGAGAGAGAGAGGGAGAGAGAGGACAGTAAAGTCATTGCACCACGGCAACCACACGAAAAACTAAACCTCCATGGGGAAGGTGTGAAGGGGGGGGGGGGTTGTAAAACCTGGTATGTCACAAAGGTCTCAGACATACACAGACAGGGAGAGCACAGGCCCTGGGCACTGGGATCAGACGAAACACTGTTGGAAACGATCACAAAAAGGGGAGGGAGGAGGGGAGGGAGAGGTTAGGACGTGGGCAGTGGAATGGAAAACTAACAGGCAGTGTGGACAAGAGGTAACTAACTGACGTTTCACTCATCTCTGACTGCCACAGCAATTGGCGCCCTCCACAGAGCAGAGCTAGGGGGTGGAAGGGGGAGGAGGGAGGGTGGGGGATGGGGGGAGGGGGAGATGATATGAGAGGGGTGGTGTTGGGGTTGGTTTTTACCATCCCACCCCTAGCCCCGCCCCAAGCACAAAAAAAAAAAGAAGAAATAAATAAATACAAGACTACAAACAACATTGACAAACAGAATATCAGGCGAAAAAAAAAAATCTTCCTGGAGGGGTATAACTGGTATGGGGACAGGATAACGGATATACACGGTGCCTCTGAACAGAAAGTTGAGAGTGTTGAAAACGGCCACCACAAAAAGGTAAGGGAGAAGAGGGGGGAGTGGGCGGGGTGGGGTGGGGGGGCAAGAGGGAAGGTGGGGGTGGGAGAGTAGACTGTAAACGCCGATGTGGACAGAGGAAATTAATCGACGTTCAGTTCATCTTCGGTGCCAGACCGGCTCAGGTTCCACTGAGGAAAAAAAATGAAAGGAGTTGGATGCAGAGGTGGGGAGGATTGTGTTGTGTTGTGTTGCGTTGCTTTGCTTTGCGTGGTGTTGTGTTGTGTTTATTACTCTTGTGTCACAAAAGGATTTCTCTGAGTGAAATTTGGGGCTGTTCTGCCCAGGGAGAGTTTTGCTATCAGGAGAGTGTCACACATTATTTTTACCATGACAGCGTCGCACTTTTTTTCCTTTTTTTTTCTTCTTTTTTTAAAATTTTTTTATGTCTCACATCTTTTTATCATCAGAGCGTCACACTTTTTTATCATCAGAGCGTCACACTTTTCTTTTATCATCAGAGCATCACACATTTTTTTATCATCAGAGCGTCAGAGCGTCATACATTTTTTTTTATTATCAGAGCGTCACACATTTTTTTATCATCAGAGCGTCATAAGAGCGTCACACATTTTTTTATCATCAGAGCGTCATACATTTTTTTTATCATCAGAGCGTCACACTTTTTTTATCATCAGAGCGTCATACATTTTTTTTTTTTTTGTCATCAGAGCGTCACACATTTTTTATCATCAGAGCGTCATACATTTTTTTATCATCAGAGCGTCACACATTTTTTATCATCAGAGCGTCATACATTTTTTTATCATCAGAGCGTCACACTTTTTTTATCATCAGAGCGTCACACATTTTTTTATCATCAGAGCGTCACACATTCTTCCGCCAGCAGGTGTATCCTGTTTTCCTGTCAAAGTGTGTTGTTGTTTTTTCAACGGAATTTTGTCAGGTACTACCATCAAAATGGATTTTTTCCTACAGATTTTGTCGGGTACAACACTTTTGTTGCTGTGGGAGTTCTTTAACGTGCGCTAAGTGCATGCTGCACACGGGACTTTGGTTTGTCGTCTCATCCGAATGACTAGTGTCCAGACCACCACCACTGAAGGTTTATTGAGGGGGCATGGGGGGGGGGGGAATACCGGTGTGGAGTGTGGGGAGGGGATCGAACCAGTGCACTCAGACTCTCTGGCAGGACGCGTCACAACAGATTTCTCCGTGTGAAATTCGGGCTGCTCTCCCTGGGGAGAGTGCGTCGCTACACTGAGAGTAGAAGGAGGAGGAGAAAGAAAAGGAGGAGAAAGAGGAGGAAGAAGAAGCAGCAACAGAAGGAGGAGGAGAAGGAGGAAAAGGAGAAGAAGAAGGAGGAGGAGGAGGAGGAAGACGCAGAAAGAGGTAGAAGAAGGTGGAGGATAACGCTTAACTTGCAACCCCCCACCCCTCCCACCCTCAGTGCTCTGAGATCAGAAGCCATGGAAGGAGATGGAGGGCGAAAGGACCATGTGTTATTGGTGAAATGTTACAGGGGTGTGTGTGGGTGACGGGGGGGCGGGGGGGTGGGGGGGTTAATGGACAGGGGAGAGAAAAGAGGAGCCACAGATGCGACATAATGTTTCATATG
>NC_134897.1:46003961-46008961 GCF_041734735.1 Babylonia areolata
ATTACTAAAAATGACATGCGCGCACGCACACACACACACACACACACACACACGCACACACACACGTTAAGACCATAAGGTATTGTACAACAATACATAAATAAAAACATCAAGGGAATAAATCGTATATATAAGTAAAATACACACACACACACACACACACACACTCACACACACACACTCATTCACACACACACTCACACACACACAACGTATGCATGCACATAACATATGTCACGCCAATAAAATTAGAACATTAACATTAAGATACATGAAATCCAAGTAAAATAAGAAAATATTTAAAAATCACTTCCGATCACACACACACAAAAATGCTTGCTTGCCCGTGCTCACCCGCTCAGTCCCACATGCACGCATAATGTCTGCTCCCATACACTCGTCTGCTGGTGAAGTTCAGGTGTTGCTGTGGCGAGGGGGGTTGGGGGGTGGGAGGGTTCACTTAGTGTATTGGATGTTTTGATTGTGTGCGCGAATGGCTGTAGGAATAAATGAATTAATGTATCGAGATGTTCTTGCGCGTGGAGCTCTAAACCTACCACTTATGTCTGACCTTCTGCTATTAATGTCATCATGTAGTGGGTGTCTTTCGTCGGTCAAAATTGTTATTAGTCTGTCAGTCAGTTTTCTATTGTGCATGTCGCTAAAGGTGTCTTGTTTTATACCCACCACCCCACCCGCTTTCCTAATGACTTTTTCCAACCTGTCTTTGTCATGTTTGGTCAGGTTTCCCCCCCAGCACACGGCTCCGTATGTTAAAACACTACAGACAACAGATGTGTAAAACATTTGGAGCATCTACTTGCATACATTAAAAGATTTCATTTTTCTAAGACAGTACATGCGACTGTTGCTCTTTTTAATGAGTGCAGTTGAGTTTTCATTCCAAGACAGCTTATTGTCATGAAAAAAAACCACTGTATTAAACGAATACAGGGCTTATGAAGTGATGGTGGATCAGTAATATTTGAGAAATGAAATATAATCAAACAATGAAACATGCAAAAATGTGTAGTCAACATTATGATGTTGACATTTTGGTTGGGTGGCATCGCAATAATAAATTTCAGTGCGGGCGATCACTGCGGGGATCAAAGCTTCTAATTCTACATCTCCGTTCTCGTAGGAAAATGTGTTTGTTTTCCTAAATGTATTGTTCGTGTTAAGAATGTTGGTGAGATTACGTCAGGTTAGTGTGAGATGGTAGGGTGCCCGCAAGGCTGGGGGTCTGGTATTGTGGGTAGGGGATGATGGGGGAGGTAGAAAATAGAAGGGGGGACACCAGGGGTGTAAAGGGGGTAAAATATTCTGTATATCAGCACAACTCCTACCAACCCCCCCAAAATATACATATGCACCAGCTGCAGGTCTCACTAACCACCTCACATTTCACCCACACTGTCCATAAACCACGTGTGCTCTGTCCCTATAGCCTGCATCTAGTCACGCTTCGCAGTATCGCCTCCCTCACGAATCAAACTCGAACTTTGACCAACGGATAGTTGTTCTCCCTCATCGTCAACAGTAATCACCGCTGATCGTCCGGGGACATTGTACGTCAACAGTAATCACCACTGCTTGCTTGCCTTATGGTCCGGGGACATTGTACGTCAACAGTAATCACCACTGCTTGCTTGCCTTATGGTCCGGGGACATTGTACGTCAACAGTAATCACCACTGCTTGCCTTATGGTCCGGGGACATTGTACGTCAACAGTAATCACCACTGATCGTCCGGGGACATTGTACGTCAACAGTAATCACCACTGATCGTCCGGGGACATTGTACGTCAACAGTAATCACCGCTGATCGTCCGGGGACATTGTACGTCAATAGTAATCACCACTGCTTCTCGCCTTATGGTCCAGGGACATTGTACGTCAACAGTAATCACCACTGCTCGCCTGATGGTCCGGGGACATTGTACGTCAACAGTAATCACCACTGCTCACCTTATGGTCCGGGGACATTGTACGTCAACAGTAATCACCACTGCTTGCCTTATGGTCCGGGGACATTGTACGTCAACAGTAATCACCACTGCTTGCCTTATGGTCCGGGGACATTGTACGTCAACAGTAATCACCACTGCTTGCTTGCCTTATGGTCCGGGGACATTGTACGTCAACAGTAATCACCACTGCTTGCTCGCCTTATGGTCCGGGGACATTGTACGTCAACAGTAATCACCACTGCTCGCCTGATGGTCCGGGGACATTGTACGTCAATGTAATCACCACTGCTTCTCGCCTTATGGTCCAGGGACATTGTACGTCAACAGTAATCACCACTGCTCGACTTATGGTCCGGGGACATTGTACGTCAACAGTAATCACCACTGCTCGCCTGATGGTCCGGGGACATTGTACGTCAACAGTAATCACCACTGCTCGCCTGATGGTCCGGGGACATTGTACGTCAACAGTAATCACCACTGCTCGCCTGATGGTCCGGGGACATTGTACGTCAACAATAATCACCACTGCTCATCTTATGGTCCGGGGACGTTGTACGTCAACAGTAATCACCACTGCTCGCCTGATGGTCCGGGGACGTTGTACGTCAACAGTAATCACCACTGCTCGCCTGATGGTCCGGGGACGTTGTACGTCAACAGTAATCACCACTGCTCATCTTATGGTCCGGGGACATTGTACGTCAACAGTTATCACCACCGCTCATCTTATGGTCCGGGGACATTGTACGTCAACAGTAATCACCACTGCTCATCTTATGGTCCGGGGACGTTGTACGTCAACAGTAATCACCACTGCTCATCTTATGGTCCGGGGACGTTGTACGTCAACAGTAATCACCACTGCTCGCCTGATGGTCCGGGGACATTGTACGTCAACAGTAATCACCACTGCTCGCCTGATGGTCCGGGGACGTTGTACGTCAACAGTAATCACCACTGCTCGCCTGATGGTCTGGGGACATTGTACGTCAACAGTTATCACCACTGCTCATCTTATGGTCCGGGGACGTTGTACGTCAACAGTAATCACCACTGCTCATCTTATGGTCCGGGGACATTGTACGTCAACAGTAATCACCACTGCTCATCTTATGGTCCGGGGACGTACGTCAACAGTAATCACCACTGCTCATCTTATGGTCCGGGGACGTTGTACGTCAACAGTAATCACCACTGCTCATCTTATGGTCCGGGGACGTTGTACGTCAACAGTAATCACCACTGCTCGCCTGATGGTCCGGGGACATTGTACGTCAACAGTAATCACCACTGCTCATCTTATGGTCCGGGGACGTTGTACGTCAACAGTAATCACCACTGCTCGCCTGATGGTCCGGGGACATTGTACGTCAACAGTAATCACCACTGCTCATCTTATGGTCCGGGGACATTGTACGTCAACAGTAATCACCACTGCTCATCTTATGGTCCAGGGACATTGTACGTCAACAGTAATCACCACTGCTCATCTTATGGTCCGGGGACATTGTACGTCAACAGTAATCACCACTGCTCATCTTATGGTCCAGGGACATTGTACGTCAACAGTAATCACCACTGCTCATCTTATGGTCCGGGGACGTTGTACGTCAACAGTAATCACTACTGCTCATCTTATGGTCCAGGGACATTGTACGTCAACAGTAATCACCACTGCTCATCTTATGGTCCGGGGACATTGTACGTCAACAGTAATCACCACTGCTCATCTTATGGTCCGGGGACATTGTACGTCAACAGTAATCACCACTGCTCATCTTATGGTCCGGGGATGTTGTACGTCAACAGTAATCACCACTGCTCATCTTATGGTCCGGGGACATTGTACGTCAACAGTAATCACCACTGCTCATCTTATGGTCCGGGGACATTGTACGTCAACAGTAATCACCACTGCTCATCTTATGGTCCGGGGACATTGTACGTCAACAGTAATCACCACTGCTCGCCTGATGGTCCGGGGACGTTGTACGAAACCCACTTCCCCCATCCCTCTCTGCCTTTCTCACACGTCACTGAAACATCATGTCACCTACACTCACACTACCTGCTCAGACAACTCTAATCCATCAACACAATTTGGGCAACAAGGGTGTGTGTATGTGTGTGTGTAAGAGAGAGAGAGAGAGAGAGAAAGTGTGTGTGGGTGTGCGTGTGCGTGTGCGTGTGCGTGCGCGTGCGTGTGCGTGTGTGCGCGCGCGCGTGTGTGTGTGTGTGTGCGCGTGTGTGCGCGTGCGTGTGTGTGCAGGGTTTTTGCTTTGTCGTTCAGTTTCAAATAATGTGACCAGGCTGGGCAATGTCCACCAGGAGGGACTGCAAACACAAGTGTCCAGGTAACCCCCAAGGACATCCCGTTTGACCAGAAAACAGCACTGGCTCTCCTCCCTTCAATCTCTCACTACCACTCCACTTGCTTTCTTTCGCTCTGGGGCCGGGGCAGACGGCACGACGGGGTGTGTGTGTGTGTGTGAAAGAGAGAGCGGGGGGGGGGGGGAGGAAGGAAGTGACAGGCAAACAGCCTGACAGACAGACAGATAGGCACAGGCAGAAGAAGAGGGATGGACAGAGCTCAATGAAGAGATGGGTGGGGTGGGGGGGGGGGGGCGAGAAGGAGCGATGGTGCTGTTAACCAAAGAGGTTTTTCTATTATAGATGTTGGGGGAGAGGAAAGGAGAGAGGGAGGGAGGATAAGCAGGAGGGGAGAAAGACAGAGAGAGAGAGGGGGAAGGAAGAGAGAGAGGGAAGGAGAGAGAGGGAGAAGGAGGGAGGGAGGGAGAGAGAGAGAGGGGGGAGGGAGGGAGAGGGAGAGAGAGGGGGGAGAAAAACAGAGGGAGAGAGAGAGAGATGGAGAAAAAGAGAGGGAGGGAGAGAGAGGGAAGGAGAGAAAGAGGGAGATGGAGGGAGAGAGAGGGAGAAAGAGAGGGAGGGAGAGAGAGAGGGAGGGAGAGAGAGAGAGAGGGAGGGAGAGAGGGGGGAGAGAGAGGGAGGGAGGGAGAGAGAGAG
>NC_134897.1:46011461-46016461 GCF_041734735.1 Babylonia areolata
CACAGTTGTACTATTCTGTACCAGTTTGGGTTGTTTTTGGCGTTGATATCACAGTTGTACAATTCTGTACCAGTTTGGGTTGTTTTTGGCGTTGATATCACAGTTGTACTATTCTGTACCAGTTTGGGTTGTTTTTGGCGTTGATATCACAGTTGTACTATTCTGTACCAGTTTGGGTTGTTTTTGGCGTTGATATCACAGTTGTACTATCATGTACACTATTTGTGGCGTTGATATCACAGTTGTACTATTCTGTTCACTATTTGTGGCGTTGAAATATCAGTTGTACTATTCTGTTCACTATTTGTGGCGTTGAAATATCAGTTGTACTATTCTGTTCACTATTTGTGGCGTTGATATCACAGTTGTACTATTCTGTTCACTATTTGTGGCGTTGAAATATCAGTTGTACTATTCTGTTCACTATTTGTGGCGTTGATATCACAGTTGTACTATCATGTACACTATTTGTGGCGTTGATATCACAGTTGTACTATTCTGTTCACTATTTGTGGCGTTGATATCACAGTTGTACTATTCTGTTCACTATTTGTGGCGTTGATATCACAGTTGTACTATTCTGTTCACTATTTGGGGCGTTGATATCACAGTTGTACTATCATGTTCACTATTTGTGGCGTTGATATCACAGCGTTGATATCACAGTTGTACTATTCTGTACAAATATGGACTATTTTTGCGTCTCTCTCTCTCTCTCTCTCTCTCTCTCTCTCTCTCTCTTTCTCTCTGTCTCTCTGTCTGTCTGTCTGTCTCTGTCTCTCTCTCTCTCTCTCTCTCTCTCTCTCTCTCTCTCTCTCTCTCTATTAAAACCTAGTGTCACGAAGTCCGTTCCTTCACAGAAAAGGCTTATTGATGTCTATGTTGTCAGTTCGCAACCGATGCTACCAAGGATTTACTTTTCTTTTTTTTTCCAAACCGTACAGAGTTAGACTGCAGTCTTCATCTGTTTCTGACGCACTTTTTTTTCTTGACTAAAAACTCCTTTGATTGGTGTGTATCCCTGTAGAGAAAGCACCGCCACCACGTGACTGGCTGGGAGAGGAGTAGGGGGGTTAGGGGTGGGTGGGGTGGTGGTTGTGGGGAAGGTTGGAGTGTAAAGGTGCAGATTTTCAAATTTCATTTCCACTGTAATCTTCTCATTTCCTCGGACAAAGTTTGGCGTGTCAGTTTGCCAAGTTTCGTTTTGCCTCGGGTTGTTCGGCTGACACACCAGGGGGGGATAATTCTAAGTGAAAGGATAACTCCCTAGATCGTTTTTCTGTGTGTGTGTTTTTCTTTACGTTAGTGCAGTGGACTTGGGGATAGAATGTGTGTGTGTGTGTGTGTGTGTGTGTGTGTGTGTGTGTGTGTGTGTGTGTGTGTGAGTGAGTGTGAGTGAGTGTGTGTATGTGTGTGTGAATGATTGCTTGTAGTGTGTGTGTGTGTGTGCGTGTGTGTGTGTGTGTGCGCGCGCGCGCGCGCGTGTGCGTATGTGTGTGTGTGTGTGTGGGTGGGGGGGGGTGCGTATGTCGGTGTGTCTGTCTGTGTGTATGCGTGTGTGTATGCGTGTGTGTAAGTGTGTCGGTGTCTGTTTATCTGTGTATGCGCGCGCCGCCGCGCGCGTGTGTGTGTGTGTGTGTGCGTGTGTGTGTGTGTGTGTGTGTGTGTGTGTGTGTGTGAATGAGTGCTTGTAGTGTGTGTATGTGTGTGTGTGTGTGTGTGTGTGCGCGCGCGCGCGTGTGTGTGATTGTGCGTACGTGTGTGTGTGTGCGTATGTCTGTGTGTCTGTATGTGTGTGTGTAAGTGTGTCTGTGTCTGTGTGCGTGTGTGTCTGTATATGTGTGTCTGTGTCTGTTTATTTGTGTATGTGTGTGTGTGCGCGCGCGCGCGCGTGTGTGTGTGTGTGTGGTGGGTGTGCGTATGTCTCTGTGTCTGTCTGTGTGTATGCGTGTGTGTAAATGTGTGTGTGTGTGTGTGTGTGTGTGTGTGTGTGTGTGTGTGTGTGTGTGTGTGTAAGTGCTCTTCCATCTGAAGAGAACTGTGTAGCTGTGTAGTGTGTGCGCGCGCGCGTGTGTGTGTGTGTGTGTGTGTGTGTGTGTGTGTGTGTGTGTGTGTGTGTGTGTGTGTGTGTGTGTGTGTTTGAGTGTGTGTGTGTGTGTGTGTGTGTGTGTGTGTGTGTTTGAGTGTGTGTGTGTGTGTGTGTCTGTGTCTCAGTGTGTGTGTGTGTGTGTGTGTGTGTGTGTGTGTGTGTGTGTGTGTGTGTGTGTGTGTGTGTGTGTGTGTGTGTGTGTGTGTGTGTGTGTGCTTTTGTGTGTGTGGAGAAAGTCTTAACATTTCGTGAAAACTGTTCGTGACAGTCTCAGAAACATTTAAACTTTTTTCTTCTTTTTTTTTTTAAAGATTACACTCGTAAACTATTTTCGACAGGTAATACTACAGATGCAATCTAGGATTGCGTTTCCCTTTGTACGTTTGACTGGTGGGTGAGTGAGGCGGGGGGGGGGGGGGTATATCAAGGTGGTCAATACCAGGAATAAGACTTTCAAACTTTCTTCGAAGTGAAACAGTTCCATTCGCAGAGAACGGTAAATAAGCCTTTGAGAAGGATCTTTGTATCTGTCTGCCGTTATCGTCTGGTCTGTCTCTTTGTCCGCTTCTCTCTCTCTCTCTCTCTCTCTCTCTCTCTCTCTCTCTCTCTCTCTCTCTCTCTCTCTCAATTTGTCTCTGTCTTCCTTTGAGTGGGGGGAGCGATTGGGAGGGATGGGCACACGTGTACCTCTGTCTGTCTGTCTGTCTCTGTCTGTATGTCTGTCTGCCTGTCTCTCTCTCTCTCTCTCTCTCTCTCTCTCTCTCTCTCTGTCATCCTCTTTGTCTATCCATCTATCTATATATCTGCCTGTCCATACCAGCTTGTGTCTGCCTCCTCCTCCTCTCTCTCTCTCTTTTCTATCTGTGTGTGTGTGTGTGTGTGTGTGTGTGTGTGTGTGTGTGTGTGTGTGTGTGTGTGTGTGTGTGTGTGTGTGTGTGAAGGGAGCGAGGTGCGGGGGGCGGGGTAGGGATGTTTGTGAAATAAATGTGTAGGCAAAAATATCAGCACGTATCATCAGGACGAAACAAAAAGGGGGATGCGGTGTGGGGAAGGCCGGGGGGGGGGGGGGGGAATGTGTTTTTAAACTTACACGAGTGGAGTCTTCGTGTCTCTGAACAAAAAGAAAGAGAAAGAAAACCGAAGAAAGTTTCTGAAACAGAGATGGATTCGAAATGTTGAAGAAGGAAATCAAAAATAGATTTAAAAATTCAAATTCAATCCGTTCTCAGCCAGTGTTAGTTACAACAACAACAACAACAACAACAACAGCAACAAAAATCAGGAGGGAAACAGTGCTCACGGGAGATACACGGAGACATGGAGACTGACTGTGACAGGGGAAGAGATACATGGAGACATGGAGGCTGACTGTGACAGGGGAAGAGATACATGGAGACATGGAGACTGACTGTGACAGGGGAAGAGATACATGGAGACATGGAGACTGACTGTGACAGGGGAAGAGATACATGGAGACATGGAGACTGACTGTGACAGGGGAAGAGATACATGGAGACATGGAGACTGACTGTGACAGGGGAAGAGATACATGGAGACATGGAGACTGACTGTGACAGGGGAAGAGATACATGGAGACTGACTGTGACAGGGGAAGAGATACATAGAGACATGGAGACTGACTGTGACAGGGGAAGAGATACATGGAGACTGACTGTGACAGGGGAAGAGATACATGGAGACTGACTGTGACAGGGGAAGAGATACATGGAGACTGACTGTGACAGGGGAAGAGATACATAGAGACATGGAGACTGACTGTGACAGGGGAAGAGATACATGGAGACTGACTGTGACAGGGGAAGAGATACATGGAGACATGGAGACTGACTGTGACAGGGGAAGAGATACATGGAGACTGACTGTGACAGGGGAAGAGATACACGATTACATGTAGCTGTTTTCTCCAGATCTGTACAGACTTCCCTTCAAACTACACCGCAACATGTAGCTGTTTTCTCCAGAACTGTGCAGACTTCCCTTCAGACTACACCGCAACATGTAGCTGTTTTCTCCAGATCTGTACAGACCAGTCTGCTACTGGCTCAGCAAAACTGAAACGGTCGATTCAATTTTTCTTTCATGTTCACCCCAGTCAATTCAGTGTCCACTTTAGAACATTTATGTGCAGCGGTAAACACGCTGATGGTGGAGTTAGTATCATTGTATGATTATGTTCTGTCTAGAATGTGTATTTCTTTTCTTTAAATTGGGAACAGCCGGATTATGTTGTTTTGGATCCAGAGCCTCGACGAAATATACAGTTAATGATCCGGAAATACGGCTTTATCCAAAAGACTTACAGCGTATTGTTGGTATGACTGTGAAGGTTTTCTTTCCTACTATGTTTAATCCAAATTTGGTATTGGCAGACAAAGCATTCCCAGAGAAAATGAATTAATTAAAGTTTACCATCACCTCCGCACCACCCACCACCCACTCTCCCCCCTCTCCCTCTCCTTCCCCTCCCCCCCCCCTCCACACACACACACACACACACACAGAGCCGACCACCGTTTTATAACACAGACTCGCTTTGTTTACACGAGTGAGTAAAAAAAAAAAAATCCCGCAATTGCTAGAGAATTCTGACTTTTCTTCTCTCTCTTCTTTTTATGTACTCTTTTTACTTGCTGTGAGATGAAGCGGTGGCAGCATAGGGTGGAACAGGGACGATAATCGTTGGGAAACATAGACGTCTGTTGAGATGAAGGGGGGGCAGCATAGGGTGGAACAGGGACGATAATCGTTGGGAAACATAGACGTCTGTTGAGATGAAGGGGGGGCAGCATAGGGTGGAACAGGGACGATAATCGTTGGGAAACAGAGACGTCTGTTGAGATGAAGCGGTGGCAGCATAGGGTGGAACAGGGACGATAATCGTTGGGAAACA
>NC_134897.1:46021461-46026461 GCF_041734735.1 Babylonia areolata
GACAGAGGAACACCCTAACTGACCGATGTTAACCACCAGACAGACAGACAGACAGAGGAACACCCTAACTGACCGATGTTAACCACCAGACAGACAGACAGAGGAACACCCTAACTGACCGATGTTAACCACCAGACAGACAGACAGAGGAACACCCTAACTGACCGATGTTAACCACCAGACAGACAGACAGACAGAGGAACACCCTAACTGACCGATGTTAACCACCAGACAGACAGACAGAGGAACACCCTAACTGACCGATGTTAACCATCAGACAGACAGACAGACAGAGGAACACCCTAACTGACCGATGTTAACCACCAGACAGACAGAGGAACACCCTAACTGACCGATGTTAAATACCAGACAGACAGACAGACAGACAGAGGAACACCCTAACTGACCGATGTTAACCACCAGACAGACAGACAGAGGAACACCCTAACTGACCGATGTTAACCACCAGACAGACAGACAGACAGAGGAACACCCTAACTGACCGATGTTAACCACCAGACAGACAGACAGAGGAACACCCTAACTGACCGATGTTAACCACCAGACAGACAGACAGAGGAACACCCTAACTGACCGATGTTAACCACCAGACAGACAGACAGACAGAGGAACACCCTAACTGACCGATGTTAACCACCAGACAGACAGACACAGGAACACCCTAACTGACCGATGTTAACCACCAGACAGACAGACAGAGGAACACCCTAACTGACCGATGTTAACCACCAGACAGACAGACAGAGGAACACCCTAACTGACCGATGTTAACCACCAGACAGACAGACACAGGAACACCCTAACTGACCGATGTTAACCACCAGACAGACAGACAGACAGAGGAACACCCTAACTGACCGATGTTAACCACCAGACAGACAGACAGACACAGGAACACCCTAACTGACCGATGTTAACCACCAGACAGACAGACAGAGGAACACCCTAACTGACCGATGTTAACCACCAGACAGACAGACAGACAGAGGAACACCCTAACTGACCGATGTTAACCACCAGACAGACAGACAGACAGACAGACAGACAGAGGAACACCCTAACTGACCGATGTTAACCACCAGACGGCTGCTGACGACTGTGTTGTCAGTGAAGGGCCATTGTTTGTTTTTTTGTTGATATTATCAGTATTGTTATTGTCATGTGTGATGATGATGATTTAATGATTATGATGATTATTATTACTATCATTAGCATCATCATTATCATTATCACTATTATTTTCCTTTCGAATTTTCATTTCATTTTATTGATTCATTTATCATAACTTTCCGTGTTTTTTTATTCATTCATTCATTCATCTATCTATCTATCTATCTATCTATCTATCTATCTATCTATCTATCTATCTATCTATCTATCTATCTGTCTGTCTGTCTGTCTGTCTGTCTGTCTGTCTGTCTGTCTGTCAAGGCCTGACTAAGCGCGTTGGGTTACAGACACAGGCAAAGAGAGAGAGGAACAGAAAGAGAGAGATGAACAGAAAGAGAGAGAGGAACGGAAAGAGAGAGAGGAACGGAAAGAGAGAGAGGAACAGAGAGTGAGACACACACACAGATAGACAGAGCTGGGAATTCTGGCGAGAGCCTGCACTTGTTTTGGAGAGCGCCATTTTTTTGGCGTTGGATGGAAGGGGAGTGTCTGTGACTGGTATCCAGGGAGTCCTGATGGAAGGGGAGTGTCTGTGACTGGTATCCAGGGAGTCCTGATGGAAGGGGAGTGTCTGTGACTGGTATCCAGGGAGTCCTGATGGAAGGGGAGTGTCTGTGACTGGTATCCAGGGAGTCCTGATGGAAGGGGAGTGTCTGTGACTGGTATCCAGGGAGTTCTGATGGAAGGGGAGTGTTTGTGACTGGTATCCAGGGAGTTCTGAAAGGGAAGGAAAGCTGACACTTCTTGGAGTTATTGGCGGGG
This sequence comes from Babylonia areolata, assembly GCF_041734735.1. Classification (NCBI taxonomy): domain Eukaryota; kingdom Metazoa; phylum Mollusca; class Gastropoda; order Neogastropoda; family Buccinidae; genus Babylonia; species Babylonia areolata. The sequence continues at coordinate 46,023,415 of NC_134897.1, forward strand.
TCCTGTTGGGGGTGTCGGTGGGGGCTGGGGGGGGGGGGAGCGAGAGAGGTGAGTGGGGGCTGGGAGAGGGTCGGAGACAAGTGGGGTGGGGTGTTCTTCCCTCCTAACCCACCCACACACCCACCCATCCCCTCCGCCACCCCCACCCCCCAGCCCCCCACTTCGTTGACAGTTCGGGTACAGTGTGAGTGCCTTTGAAGAGAGTTGTCTGCATTATGGATGGTCTTTTTTTCCTTTTTTTTTATTTTTTGGTCTCTGCGTTAATATTTTGTTTGTTTCTTTCGTTTATCTTTTCTGTCTCTGTCTCTTTGTCTGTACGTATTGTCTGTTCCTCTCTCTGTCTGTCTATCTGTACGTATTGTCTGTTCTGTCTCTGTCTCTTTGTCTGTCTGTACGTATTGTCTGTTCCTCTGTCTCTGTCTGTCTGTCTGTCTGTACGTATTGTCTGTTCCTCTGTCTGTCTGTTTGTACGTATTGTCTGTTCATCTGTCTGTCTGTCTGTTTGTACGTATTGTCTGTTCATCTGTCTGTCTGTCTGTTTGTACGTATTGTCTGTTCTGTCTCTGTCTCTTTGTCTGTTTGTACGTATTGTCTGTTCCTCTCTCTGTCTTCTTTTTTCTCTTCTGTCTATATTTGTGTCCGTCTGTCTTTGTCTCACTGTCTTCCTCTGCTTTTTGTTTCTTTGCCTCTGTGTGTGTATGTGTGTGTGTGTGTGTGTGTGTGCGTGTGTGCGTGTGTGCGTGTGTGTGTGTGTGTGTGTGTGTGTGTGTGTGTCCCTGTTTTTCTCTGTCTGACCCTCTCTCTATGCCTTTCTGGTCACATACACAAGCATTTTTCACGTACACACACAAACACACAGACACACACGCACGCACGCACGTACGCACACCCACACCCCCCCCCCCCCCCACACCCCCCCCACACACACACTCACTCACTCACTCACTCACTCACTCACAACTGTCATGCACACACATTCATTTTCTTTCTTTCTCAGTCATCAATTTGATGTGCTTTTCTGTTTTTTTTCTTTTAATCTCCTCTTCTTCTTCCTCCCCCTTCTCCTCCTCCACCCCGTCCTCCTCCCCCTTCTCCTCCACCCCGTCCTCCTCCCCCTTCTCCTCCTCCACCCCGTCCTCCTCCCCCTTCTCCTCCTCCACCTCGTCCTCCTCCCCCTTCTCCTCGTCCACCTTGTCCTCCTCCCCCTTCTCCTCCTCCCCGTCCTCCTCCCCCTTCTCCTCCTCCACCTCGTCCTCCTCCCCCTTCTCCTCCTCCCCCGTCCTCCTCCCCCTTCTCCTCCTCCACCTCGTCCTCCTCCCCCTTCTCCTCCTCCCCCGTCCTCCTCCCCCCTTCTCCTCCTCCACCTCGTCCTCCTCCCCCTTCTCCTCCTCCACCTCGTCCTCCTCCCCCTTCTCCTCCTCCACCTCGTCCTCCTCCCCCTTCTCCTCCTCCACGCCGTCCTCCTCCCCCTTCTCCTCCTCCACCCCGTCCTCCTCCCCCCTTCTCCTCCTCCACCCCGTCCTCCTCCCCCCTTCTCCTCCTCCACCTCGTCCTCCTCATCTTTCTCCTCCTCCACCTCGTCCTCCTCATCTTTCTCCTCCTCCACCTCGTCCTCCTCCCCCTTCTCCTCCTCCACCTCGTCCTCCTCCCCCTTCTCCTCCTCCACCCCGTCCTCCTCATCTTTCTCCTCCTCCACCCCGTCCTCCTCCCCCCTTCTTCTCCCCCTTCTCCTCCTCCACCTCGTCCTCCTCATCTTTCTCCTTGTTTTTCTTCATCTTCTGTGTATTCTGCTATTTCGTTTTTTCGTGGTTTTTGTTTGTTTGTTGTTTGCCTTTTCGTCAGGTCAAGGTGAAAAGAAACTTTCAGCTTATGCATTCATCCTCAATAAAACATTCACGCATTCGAGTTCTCTCTCTTTGTCAACGTCTTCTCAAGGCCTGACTAAGCGCGTTGGGCTACGCCGCTGGTCAGGCATCTGCTTGGCAGATGTGGTGTAGCGTATATGGATTTGTCCGAACGCAGTGACGCCTCCTTGAGCTACTGAAACTCTCAACGTCTGTCTGTCTGTCTGTCTGTCTGTCTGTCTGTCTGTCTGTCTGTCTCTCTCTCTCTCTCTCTCTCTCTCTCTCTCTCTCTCTCTCAGATATGTACACCGTACATCGGTACACATACATCGATACATCGAAGTAACAAAGGAGCAAATGGCAACTACTGCGTGATGATAACTACATGTCGTAGACAGAAAGGATTCTAACTACATTTAGTAGACAGAAGGGATTCTAACTACATTTAGTAGACAGAAAGGATTCTAACTACATTTAGTAGACAGAAGGGAAAGACACGACGAAGCAAACAGAAGTAGCATGCATTACAAACAGAAGTAACAACCAGAAGTAACATGCATTACAAACAGAAGTAACATGCATTACAAACAGAAGTAGCATGCATTACAAACAGAAGTAGCATGCATTACAAACAGAAGTAACAACCAGAAGTAACATGCATTACAAACAGAAGTAACAACCAGAAGTAACATGCATTACAAACAGAAGTAACAGGCATTACAAACAGAAGTAACAGGCATTACAAACAGAAGTAACATGCATTACAAACAGAAGTAACAGGCATTACAAACAGAAGTAACATGCATTACAAACAGAAGTAACAACCAGAAGTAACAGGCATTACAAACAGAAGTAACATGCATTACAAACAGAAGTAACAGGTATGACAAACAGAAGTAACAGGCATTACAAACAGAAGTAATATGCATTACAAACGAATGAAATAGAAAAGAACGCTTCAATTCACACAAATAACCGGGGTGCAATATGATGTGGGGGTAGTGAGGGGTCCTGGCCAACCGCACACAGCAAGAGTCGATCGGCATCAACAAGGTTGGCAGTACATTGCACTGGTGTAAGGTGGGAAAGGTAATGTTGTTTGAAGGTAGCTCGGCAGTGGTGTTGTTTATTTATTTCTGGGAGTGAGTTCCATGGAGTGGTGCCTGGGTAAACCCAACTGGATCTGAACAGATCACTTCTTGG